>NW_027672121.1:0-62000 GCF_964165515.1 Mesoplodon bidens
ACAAATTTATGTTGGAAAGAGTGGAATTTAAATAAATCTTTGCAAATTGGATAGATTTTGATCATTCATTTCACTGGCATGGTATGATATGACCAGTAGCAGACTAAACTCTGAGTTCACTTCTGGCTCTGCCCATAAATCCTGATGAGACCAATAGCTGGAAAGGCTTTTGGATATTATACTATGAATTAGTTATAATATTGACTCTGTTTGTTTAGGAAACCCTGGAGGAGTGCCTAAAGCAGTTAAAGGAGGAAAGAGTAATAAGACTGAAGGCTGATAGACGAGTCAGTGAGGTAAACACGTTTCATCTGCTTTTGAGAGTGTTTTGGTTTTATTTTGATTTGATTTTAAGCCATATACACATATTTTGTAAGCTTTAAAACTGTAATATGTTGCAAATTGGTGGTATCATATGGACTTTTGCATTTACTGGTATTTAGTGATCATATGATCTATATTCCAGAAAGCATGTTTTTAAAGATGTGAAAAGCGCGTTGTGTGTATGTGTGTGTGTGTGTGTGTGTGCTTTTATATGACATTAGCTTATTTCCTGTTCATGATTCTTTGATGGAAGAAGGCACTTTCTGTGCATGTATTGTATATACAGTAACATAAAAGACATGATGAGACTCTCCTGGCAATGAATTAGGAAAGTGAATCATTTAAATAAATTTAAGATATTGGAAAACTTCTAAGAATGCAATGAAAGATAAAAATATACACTATGAGAATTACATTAGGTAATGTGCATGAAAGCAGGGCATAATCTAAAAAGTTCTAACTAAATATAATTTATCACAGGGTGAGTGTAGGGAGGAATTTTTGAAAGTGCATCCATTGGATTGGCAGACACTCATTCAATAAATGTTGAGCACCTGCTCATGTAAGGCAAAAGGGGCATCATGAACATTAATGGCCTTTCTGAGAAATACGAGAGTTGAGCTTACAGGGGGTTTTAAGTGCGTAGATGCTGAGCGGAAGGGGAAGAGTGCACGGGGGTGAATATGTTGAAGAAGCCAAAGAAAATATTGGTGATCGTACATTTAATAAATTGGGTTGGGTATGATTTAGGACTTTTAAACGTAAGCATTAGATATTTTACTCACTAAAGTTAATTCTTAACATTCAGCAGAGTTGTAATATGTTTTGTTCAAATCAGATTCTATAATTCACTTTCTAATTTAAGGGAAACTTAAAGCAGGTCATTTTCTAATGTGGAATGAGGCTCCATTATGAATTGAACCAGTTAGAAATGTGATCTTTTGTGAAAGATCATTAATAAAACAGTAACTTTGGTTTATTTATATACCACCTAAGTGTTATATAGGAAACTTTGTTGGGTGCCTGTGGGTTTTGGTTATTATGTGATATGGTCTCTGTCTTTACTGGCAGAGGGTTACATTAATTATAAATTAATTACATTTTGAGTGTTTTAGTTTTGTTCCTTGAAACTAGGCAAGACTACTTTTTGTTTGTTTGTTTTTTGTTTTTTGGGTTTTTTTTTGCGGTATGTGAGCCTCTCACTGTTGTGGCCTCTCCCGTTGCGGAGCACAGGCTCTGGACGCACAGGCTCAGCGGCCATGGCTCACGGGCCCAGCCGCTACGCAGCATGTGGGATCTTCCCGGACTGGGGCACAAACCCATGTCCCCTGCATCGGCAGGCGGACTCGCAACCACTGCGCCACCAGGGAAGCCCAAGGCAAGACTACTTTTGATGACAATGAGAAAAAATCATGTCAGACGTTTTCAGTCTTCTTGTATAGCTGGAACATGAAAATGCCCAGTTAAGAAACACAACTTTCTCTTTGTCTGAAGCCCTTCATGCCCACTCCTTGACAAGCATGATCCTGGATGATGAAGGTGTTTGGGGCAGCACTGAGAATTCTTTTCAGAAGTTCCATGCTTTCCTGGTTCTCCTTAAAGATGCTGGGTTAGTTCATTTCTCTTCATGGCCTTCTTCTCTTTGCGACTCTAATGGTAGTTTGCTGAGGAACTGGAGCAATTTTCATCACTTACGTGGCTATATTTAGCCAAATTTAGTGTAATTATAGGTAATATAGTTGACGTTTTAAAATGAGGAATTAAATTTTTTAAGAAATGCATATAGGGAAGCCTGCTTTGGTAGAGTGGGGAGCCCATTATAAAAGAGTAACCTGTAGACAGAGTAATTAGTAGGTATAGTTGTTTTGTAAAGACTAAATTAAAGGCAGTTTTCATTGAAAATATTCGGGAATGCATAAGAATTTTCCTATCTTTCACTTCTTTTGCTTGTTTGATAAGTTTGAATTAAAGTTATCTTTGCCTTAGACATAAAAATGATTATTAATCTGCAGGGGAGATATAGGTCAGTGGTTCTCAACCGGGAGCAATTTTGCTGAAAGAGGGAAGTGGAGATTGATAGTTGATGGAGTGGTGTTTTGTCAGTGAATGAATTGGTGTTGGTGTTGGGAAGGAAGGAACAAACACGTTCTTGGAAACTGAAGGAAAGGTGGTAAACAAGTGTGGGAATGGAGGTGTGACAGGAAGTGGACAGGGTGCATGGTACATATTGAAGCTGCTAGTGAGACAGTGGGATGTCTCCTAGAGGATGAATCTGGAAAGGGCTGAGGATTTGGGGGAGAGAGAGGCTTGTAGTCTGGAGTAGGATGTTGGCTTTTAAGATTTTAGAAGTAGGGCTTCCCTGGTGGCGGAGCGGTTGAGAGTCCGCCTGCCGATGCAGGGGCTACAGGTTCGTGCCCCGGTCTGGGAGGATCCCGCATGGCGCGGAGCGGCTGGGCCCGTGAGCCATGGCCGCTGAGCCTGCGCGTCCAGAGCCTGTGCTCCACAACGGGAGAGGCCACAGGAGTGAGAGGCCCGCGTACCGCAAAAAAAAAAAAAAAAAAAAAAGATTTTAGAAGTATTTCATGATTGTAGGTCTGGGGAAATCTAAACTGCTCTTCTGTGATTATAATAACCTTTGTCTTTTCTCCTTTCCTCCTCTCGTCTAGGCTTGGGCAGTTGGCCACAATGGCTGGTATAGATCAGTCAGATTTTCATTTACTAGGTTGTCCCCCCATGAATTCTCCTGTTAGTAGTCCACCTAAAGAAGAAAAGAAGGCACTTGAAGAAGGAAAATCAGAATCAAAACAGGGTGCCCCATAACAAATGCAAAATAGCCAAGTAAATGGACAGAACAGCACTTAATGATTCTAAGAGTGATTAGCAAAAAGGAAATGACCAAGTCAGGGAGAAAACAATAATGATCAGTCTCTAATAATTCACATGCTCGGGAGCTAGAAGACTCTGGAGTCCTTTCCAAATCTGAGATTAGTAAATGTGTGCCCATTTCATGATACTGTACTTTTGTAAATAAGGAGACTGGAAGTTCTTGAGAAAATTTATGAGTTAAAGCAAACTATCCTTAATGAAGAAAGAAGACATTAGAGAAAATATTCCAGATTTTAAATTGTATAAATGTCTGTTCTGTTCATATTTTATCTAGGTTTCTATTTGTATGCAGTCAGCTTACAATGAAGGAACACTAATGAAGGTACACATACTGATATAATTTTTAAAATAAGTAATCCAGACATAGCTAATAGGTAACATATTAGAGTGAATCACCTGGTTATGGGAATGGGAGGGGAAAACCTGTCAGCTTTTCCTCCAGCCTTACTTGGAGCCCCCATCAGCCCATCTCAGAGTGGTCTTGGGAACTGACAGCTTGAGAACACAGTCTGGTCACAAACTATATACGGTTTACATGTGCCTGGAGGATAGAAAAGACATTAATTATCCTACAGAATAGGGTTTTATTTTTAGTGAGGGAAAGGAAATGGGTAATAACTACCCCAATCACCAAAGTCTGAAAACGTAGCGGACATAGCCTTGGATATAGCTAGGTTAAGCTGAGAATCACTTGGCAAGATATAATTACAAAAAAAACTGGCTCTGAAATCTTCTGATTAATCAATTGACTGTGTTAATAATAAGATTACAGAGTAACATTGAAGTTTTGAACTCTACTTTTTAATGGTTGGCTTTGTTCATCACTGAATTTTTGTCTTGTCTTTTGTCTTCCCCTCCACTTCCCGAAAATTACAGGTGATGCTAGGATTCCTTTGCCTCTCGACTCCTTCCGTGTCCCAGCGTCTACTCAGGAGGCCTTAGAAACTTCCAAAGACAACCTGGGGGTCCCAGTCACAGAGCAGCGGCAGGAGTCTTTTGAAAATTTCATTGCTAGAACATGTTCTCCTTCAGCAGACGTCATTTCTGGAACTGGAAGTCAAAAAAAAGAAGAAGAATTATCTAGAAATAGCAGGTCTTCTTCAGAGAAAATGAGCAAAGCAGGTGAATAGACCAAAAAATACTCTGCTAAGAAACAACCTGGGAAGGACCTGCATTCCTGCTCTGACTCACCTGTAAAGCAGAAAAGCAAAGGAATTGGGCAAAATAATTCTTTGGTTAATAAACCAATTAAAAGTGAGTCTTCGAGAAAACACATTTCTGTTAAGAAAGAGAGTAGAATAATGACTGTTTCATCAAAGACAACTAAAAGTAAACTCAGTGTACTAGAACAGTCTGAAAGTGATACTCTTGGATCTGATTGTGAATTTCAAGAAAGCATCCATACTCTATCACACCTAACGTAGGTCTAAATCTTTTAAAATTATGTTTTTGCCTTCAAATTTTCATAAATTACTTATGTTATTATTATAGCATATGGTGTTTTCAGTTACTTGACTGGAAGCCATTAGAGAAAGATTTTTTATCTATACTTTTTTATTATAATGAAAGTTTGGGTGTACTTTTCCTTGTAACACTTTGCACCATTCATTCAGCTAGTGTTTACTGAGGGCTTCATATGTACAGTACTTTTCTGGGTGCTGTTGCTTTCAGCAGTGAACAAAATAAAGCCTTTACTCTCCTGGAACTAGCACTCTGTGGTGGCAGAAAACATAAACAACAAAGCAGGCTAAGGGTTAAAAAGAGATGGGAATAATAAATGGAATAGTTTTACCATTTGGTTAAACATCAAACTATTATAAATCACACGGCCAGAAGCCATTGACATATTTTAATTCATAATAACCAGAGAGCCTCAAACATTTACCAAGGCACTTAACCGTGTTTATGGATTACAGCAACGCTCTGAGGTAGGGAACTCTTACCATCCCCATTTTATAGATGAACAGTCTGAGGAGACATTATGTGAGTTGCCCAGAATTACACAGCTATAAGTAAGTGGGAAGTTGCAATGTGACCCGAACCCATGCTCTTTTTTTTTTTTTAATGTATGGACTTTATTATCTTTCATTTGTTTCTGATTTATGTGAATTTTTTCTTTAAAGATTTTTTATGCTGTCAACCATTTTTAAAGTGTTTATTGCATTTGTTACAGTATTGCTTCTGTTTTATATTTTGGTTTTTTGGCCTCAAGGCATGTGGGATCTTAGCTCCCCGACCAGGGATTGAACCCTCACCCCCTCCATTGGAAGGCAAAGTCTTAACCACTGGACCACCAGGGAAGTTCCCCTTATGTGACTATTTTTCTGGCAATTTTTTTAAATTTTATTTTTTATTGACATACACTTGAATTACAGTGTTGTGTTAATTACTGCTGTACAGGAAAGTGACTCAGTTACACATTTATGTACATTCTTTTTCATATTCTTTTCCATTACGGTTTATCACAGGATATAGGATATAGTTCCCTGTGCTCTACAGTAGGAACTTTTTGGTTTTTTTTTTTTTTTTTTTTTTTTTTTTCGGTATGTGGGCCTCTCACTGTTGTGGCCTCTCCCGTTGCGGAGCACAGGCTCTGGACGCGCAGGCTCAACGGCCATGGCTCACGGGCCCAGCTGCTCCGCAGCATGTGGGATCTTCCCGGACTGGGGCACGAACCCGTGTCCCCTGCATTGGCAGGCGGACTCTCAACCACTGCGCCACCAGGGAAGCCCGGGTTTTTTTTTAAATACATGCACTTTTTAAAAATAAATGCATGTATTTATTTTTGGCTGTGTTTGGCCTTTGTTGCTGCACTCGGGCTTCCTCTAGTTGAGGTGCACATGCTTCTCATTGTGGTGGCTTCTCTTGTTGCAGAGCACGGGCTCTAGGTGCCTGGACTTCAGTAGTTGTGACATCCGGCTTAGTTGCTCTCTGGCATGTGGGATCTTCCCGGACCAGGGCTTGAACCCATGTCCCCTGCATTGGCAGGCGTATTCTTAACCACTGCGCCACCAGGAAAGTCCCATGTAGGACCTTTATGTTTATCCATCCTGTATATACACCAGTTTGCATCTGCTAATCCCAAACTCCCAATCCAACCCTCTCCCACCCCCTCCTCCTTGGCAACCGCTAGTCTATTCTCTATGTCCCTGTTTATGTTTCTGTTCACACATAGGCTGTAACCAGGCTCTTAATTACTTTGTTATCCTGTTCCCTTGTTAAGAAGGGTTTAAGGAAGGCACAGAGAGAAGCCAGTGACCACTAGAAGTGCAAAAACAGTGGGGCTGTCAGAAAGCACACCTGTCTCCTTCCCCCATTGTGAGCAGAATTTTTAAACGGCAGAGTATGTAAGAGTATGTGATGACACATCTCTGGATTAAATTATGTCTCCCTGGTAAAACATGTACAGATAAGTCTTTAGTTCAATCAGAGTGAAAGGTGAGATCAGAGAAAAGCTGGAGTGTCAGATTTCTTGTGGAAGGTCCTGCCTGATTGTTACTAAGAGGGCTACTACAGTACTAGTTAGTTCATTAGTCATGGGTTGAGTGTTAGAGGAGTGAAACAATGAGCAAGATGTAGTGTTGGCCCTTTAGCAGTGGAGTCAGAGGGGAAGACGCACAGCAGATGTCTCATCCTGCACGTGACCTGCTGTGATGGGCATATTCAGGGCGTTTAGTCAGTGTTTGTGGAAGAAGAGGGGGAGCCGTGAGGCAAAGAAAAGTCATCAAAAGGGGCAGTCCCTAAGCTAAGTCTTAAAGGACTCGTGAGAAACTGGTGAGTCAGCCGGTGAAAGGCAAGGATACTCAAGGCAGAGTGGACAGCGGAAGTCCAGAGCCGTGAGTGTGCGAGGGGTGTGTTACAGAGCCACAGGCACAGGCTCTGGAGGATCAGTGCAGTGTCCCCAGGCAGCGGCAAGTGCCCCTAAAGGAGGCAGCGAGGAGGAGGAGAGCATGTCTTAACCAACCATGTGCGTGGAGCTGGTTTCCTCAGAAAATAGCTAAGAATGGAAAGGACAAGTTCGGGTGGCATTTTAGACCACTGACGTCAGTATGGATGAGGAATCTGAAGAAGCCTGGAGATAATTATGCCCCACTCTTCTGAGGAGCAGTGCTTTATATTTTCAAGTGGGATTTTCACGCTGCCACCTCCTCTCCTGTCCCTACTGAAAGGTTTATAGGCCGGCAGAAGGGAGAACCTGGCTTAAGTAAAGTTAATCAGGTTCCTTTACTGTACAGCTTCTCGGGGCTGCTGTAGGCTAATGTTCATTCTGGATCGTCACAGCAGGCGTATGGTACACAGCCATCCTCAAAGCTATTTGACCCTAGAGTCCTTTTCGAATAGAATGTCTAACAACTGGTTCCACCGAAGAGCAATTTCGTAACTTCTAGACCAGGTAATAGCAAGAAGAAAGGGGTCTGAAATAAGGTATAAATGAAGGGAGGAAATAAGTTCTAATTGTATTTAGGAAATTACCAGCAAGACTTGACCTTGGGAAGTAAGGAAGAAGTAGGAGGCGGAGGCTGAACCCCCATCTGTGTGACTAAGGTTGGGTGGTGGTATCATTGAGTTTGGAAATAGGGGATAAAGAACTGAAGTGGGGAAAAGACTTTAGTTCTGGACATGTAGAATTTTGAAGCACCTGTAGAATTCAGAAGACAAACTGGTAGATAACTGGACATGCACGTGAAGACATGGAAAGATAAAAATTTGAATGTCCTCAGCACATATCAGCAGTCATTAAAATCATGAAAATGGATGAGATGTCAGAGAATTGTGAGTCCTGACAACGTTTAAGTGATAAGCAGAGGAAGAATTCTGGGAAGGAGAGAGGTGCTAGAGATTCAAGAAGGAGGAAGGAGATGCCAGCGTCGTCCTTCAGAGACTGTGAGTGTCCATTGGATTTGGGCAGTTAGGTCCCCAGTGACCTTAGAGCAGTGCAGGGAAGTGGTGGACAGAAAGCCAGATGGCAATAAACTGAGGGTGTAGGGCTGCCTGTCGGGGCCAGGCGGGGCTAGTGAGGACAGTGGGAATAGGCTGCTCTCAAGGAGTTTGGATGAAAAGAGAAAATAATTAGCAAAAAAGAATTTTTTAGAATGAGAAGGACTTCTATTTTATATGTTGAAATGAAGGAACCAATAAAGGAGATCCTGAAGATGTAGATAATAATTTAGAGAATTGGGGAAACACGGACATATGAATAAGAAAAAAACCTTGCACAGTATATAAAAATCACTTGTATCCTTCGAGCTGGATGGATACTGGTAAGTTTGGGAGGAAATAAAGGTAAGAAGAGATAGAAGTTAAAGAAGTTTATACTGATAGCCTCAGTTTTCTTTGACCAGATTTTTCAGAGACACATATATACACATACATAATTACCGTTTGAAAATTCTTTCATAGTTACATGTTTTATTAATCATGTCTGAGAAAAGTCACTGATTTTCATTTTGTACAGCATTATCTTGTAAGGACAAGATACAGTGACAACTTCCATGCTTTGTGCATATCAGAGCTGACACTGAAAGTATCTGCATAATTGAATTTTCACTTCTTATTTGTAATAAGTTTATCCTTAGGAGGATACTTTCATAGTGTTTGATCACAGATGAGTTTGGGCATTGCTATCACTCAATAATGTGAAGCATCTGTCAGGTTCTCTCCTACACTATATATTCATATTTTGTCCGTTAAGCAAATATTTATTGGCGGCCTGTGGGAATAAGATACACCTAGGTCCTCTTTCCTTGGTATATTCACAAAAGCCTCTGAAACTAAATTTCCAAGTCAGGCCATACTAAGGCCTGGCATAATAAGTTTTCATTGTTAACAGTTTTTTTGTGTTTGTGGGGGTTTTCTGTTTTTATTTTTTTGAAGCAAGGATAAGACACTGTCTTAACTCAGTAGTTGTCCATTCATTAACAAGTCAAAGAAGACATTGATGAAGCATGGTATTTTGAATATCCTTTCCACAGAATAGGTAATGGGCCATCCTGAAACTCTGGTGAGATGCTTATCATTTTCAGATTTTGGAGTGGCTGAGAAAACCCTATTACACCTTGAATTATCACTAGAAACATGAATTCAGCCAAATAAAAACAGTGCCTCTGCCTACTGAGGTGGTCAATTTCCATCTCAACAAAAGTGACCATTTCTCCTTTAGATTAAAATCAAGAAAATCCCCTCTGTCCAGGATGCAATAATGGGGTGCACGAAAGAGGAAAACTGAAGCTATTCCCTCTTTACACCTGAACAGTGAATTCATTCTGATATCAAATATTTGTTATGATTCTGTTATGACCAGGTGCTTTATTGTTTAGAGATCAAGTTACTGTTCATTCTTGGTAAGTAAGAAAAATCCACGTTTTAGGACTCTGAATAGTAACTTTATATATATTATATATATATATATTAAAAATAAATATGTATATTATATGTAATATATATTCCACCTATTCAACAAAATTGTAACTTTCATCATCTCTTACGAATGATGAACTGTATTCACTCTTTGGAAAGGGCTTATAGGGAATTAAAGTCTCCATATACTTTTTATATAAGACCGTGGAAACCAAATTCTCAACTGGGAGCAAACTTAGGTTTTGCTATGAAGGTTTATGCTTGCCTGGCCTTAGAGGGGTAGGCCAGGAACTCAAGTTTTTTTCCTCTAAGTTACTTTCATTGATGCCACCCTGAAAAAATTTGGAGGGAGTATTTTTGAAATAGCTTTATCTCAGTAACCCTTTAAAAATGCTTCAGGGTATGGGGAACATAACTGTCAAAATGTTCAAGCAACTCTTGTTGATTTAAGTGTAATGGATCAGGAGCAATACAGGAAGGAGCTGGGTACAAAAGACAAAAGGCGTGAGGCTATTTCATGTATTGTTTTGGGCTTATTGTACAAAACAGAGAAAGTCTCATACACTCGCGCAGCCAAGGTCCCCTACTGTTCTCTCCTTTTAGTAGAAATAAAAGAGAGCTCGTTTCTCAATAGCAGCATTCTATCCTTAAGTGGGTACACAGTGATATTCTGATGGTCTCTGGAGCAGAGAATAATTCCGTGGCAGCTCTGACCTCCAGTCACCGGGTTCTCTGTAACTTAGTCTTTCATGGCCAAGGACTATAATCATTATTTCGATTTATATTTAGCATCTCAAAATGGAAAGGATTCCATGGACAACAAAACAGGAAGTGATTTCATGAAGTGTTTTAGTATGGATAAAACAATAAACTATAAAAATACAAATCATCAGTAAAGCTTTTTCTTTCCGGAGAACTATATTCAGAAATTAATGTAAGCCTCTAAGGTGCGCATGTGTGTTTTTTCACCCATGATCATGTTTGTATGTGTGCGCATTCCACTGCTACAGGAGACATGCAAAATGATATCAGATTTGCTACTATATGCAGTACTGGTTTCTCCCAAGAACTGTGTGCTCGCAGGGTTCGTTCAGGAAGGTGAGTGTCCTACCACCTCATCACAGTCATATCTCATCACCTTCGGCAGGAATAGTTGACACTTTAACCTCACATGCAGGCTTATTAAATTAGTATTACTCATCAGAACTTGCTTACTAATAAAACAAGCTGAATTAGCCACTGCAGAATCATATTTGGAAATTCAATGAAAATTTTACCTTTTTAATAAAGGCCCAGAAATATTATTTCAGAGCAGGTGGTACAGAAAACTGTGGTCAAATTTGACATTCATTCATCATTGAAGTGTGGAACGTGACAGGTGAAAATTGATATTGATTTCTTTCCTCTAATATTTGGAAGAGTTCTAACAGGTAAATCAAATGAGATAACAAGACATATCAAGTCTCACTCATTTCTATGATCACATCCTCCCCACATATCACTCCTTCGCCTGCCATGTTTTGAATAATTCAATGCCCATAGTCTTTCCAGTCCAGTGTATTATAAGACACACTCAAGCTGGGTTTCAATCATATTAGACTGAAAGCTGAACATTTTAGGAAGGATTATTTAAAACCAAATGCGTCTTGAGCCCAACAGCCTATGAAACCAAACAATCCTGGGAGTTCAGTTGGATTCAGAAAATTCAGTAATCCTATTTGATGTATGTTAACCGTATCAATATTAACAACCTTCCACTGGATTTCAGCACTGATTTGAGAGCTGAGTTACTACTGGTCTTGTATTTTACCTAGTTGTGAAAGCACTGAGAGAGTTGTTCTTGGGTTGGACTTGACCTGCCTCTGGGAGTGCTCTCTGTTATATCCATCTTGAAAAACTTTATTCAAGTGCCATTTCTCTGCCTGCCTTCTCTTCACTTGCACCCCTTGGGAAAACGAAAGATGCTCAAATATAGATGTGAACACTGCAGGTGCTCTGCTTGGCAATGGTGTCTTTCAGCTTCCCAATAAAAAATTATATTGCTGACCACCCATTTGACTGAAAAGTGACTCATTTTACTGACAGATATCTGGATTGAGATGCCAAAAGAAATAGGTCATTTCAAATTTCCTTTTTAAGTCATAGCTTTGTGTTGCAACACTACTTGTTCAAAACTTAGATCATGAAGGTTCCTTCCTATGACCTCCAAATAATTAAAATGTTCTTCAATACGCTATATAAAAAGCAAGCAGAGGGGCTTCCCTGGTGGCACAGTGGTTGGGAGTCTGCCTGCCGATGCAGGGGAGACGGGTTCGTGCCCAGGAGGATCCCACATGCCGCGGAGCGGCTGGGCCCGTGAGCCATGGCCGCTGGGCCTGCGCGTCCGGAGCCTGTGCTCCGCAACGGGAGAGGCCGCAGCAGTGAGAGGCCCGCGTACCGCAACAACGACAACAACAAAATAAATAAAATAAAGCAAGCAGAATATTCCTAATTATCAATCTTTCTCTTGAGTCATATAGTTCTTGTAATTTCAAGGAAGAGAAACTCAAATGTAAAGTGTTACAATAGCCAAGCATACCAGCACTATTATCTAACCATTCAGCAATTTTCTCTGCCAAGTCACTCTGAACCTTAGACTACTGAGGATGTCTTCTTAATTAATTTTTAAGGTTCTCCTCTTTTGAATTAAAAAATGGTCACAATTTTATAAGTAAAATTAAAGAAAAATACCAAAGAGAACATCTGAGATGTTTCCATTAGGCATTATATATATATACATAAATTTAATAGATATACATATATACATGCACTGGGATACATCTCCATCTTCTGTGTCAGTCGGACATAGGTCCATTTTCTTAGGAATAGGGAACTCCTTTCACAGTGGAAGTGAGGAAATTGGCTGGACCATCCTTCTTGAAAATAATTCTGTGAAGCCGCCATTCCTTCTAGCAATCTACTACTCCATCAGTGTGTAGTTCATCAAATTCAGGTCTTCTGAAGCCAGGCTAGAAATACAAAGTGAGGTGGACGACTAAGGTAACTGACCAAAAAGGAGGAAAGGAAGAGGAGCAAAACAATTTCCCAATTTCATTCTTTCCCATATTCTCTGTGCTTGACAAGGGAAAAAATATTCGGGTCTGAGTGCCTCTCATTCTTAGCCATTGTTAGTTCAAAGTCTGAGAAAAAAAAAAAAGGTAAAAACTAAAATATGGAGTCCAGAATTCCCTTAGCTCTCTTGCATGCAATATCTCAACTTAAAAGGCCTTCCAAAATGGAGGGATCAACTTTTAAAAATATAGCCCAATCTTTTCAATCTAAACAAGTAAACACTAAAAATATATTTTAGAAATCCAGCAAACACACTAACCACAGTCAAAGCAAAGGAAGGCTTATGGCTTACCAAATGACAGTGGCTGTCTACAAGAGAGAGAAAGAGAATAGTCCAAAATTCTATCTGACCTGGCAGAGCTAGGAGGGTGCCCTGGTTAGGGTCTTTCATATACAGTTATTCAAGCTCAGACTTGATCATCTGTCAGGGATGCTACAGTAGGGAGAGATTTGCCATAACTGTGAGACTCAGCAAGATCACTTCCAACTCTAAAACCTACAACTTTAATCACCAACACCAGCCATCATTAAGAGCGACCTCAAATAACTCCAAATCTCTTCATCTACTCACATATTCTTTACACAGTCAACAGACCTCGAGTGATTACTACATGCCAGACACAGTTCTAAGACCCAGAATAAGGGATAAGAAAGGTAACAACCTCTGTCACTGGGGGGCTTGAGTTCTTTGGGAAGAAGTTCATCTAAATACAAAGAGACACCAAAGATAATATTTGGTTTGATTATTATTCTGTGAAAGAAGTAAGGTAATCTGTTAAATTGGGACTGAGTTAGGCTAGTAGGACAATCAAGGAAAAAATATCTTTAAGAGATGAGTGCCAAAGAATAGAAAGGAATCAGTTATGGAAAATTTTTCTGGAAATAATATTTCCAAAACATGGGAACAGCGAATACAAAGTCCCTGAGGCAAGATGAAGCTTAACTACAATCAAGGAGCAAAAAGAAGCTAAAAGGTTAGGTCAGGAGATAACCACACAGATTTACACCAGCTGGTCCCTAACTTCAAGTCTACGTGGGTATATTCTTCAGGTGAGTTACATATATATCATCCAAAAAACACAAAAAAAATGGACTCCAAAATTACCCTGGAAATTCTGAGTGAGATTCTTTACAAAGGCACAACCATATTAAAGATCACAGCCATCATTCTCCAAACTCCACTCTGGGCATCACTTGCAGGCATTTAACGGGGGTGTTTCATATCCTCTCTAAAATATTGGGCAGGAAGAACAAACACCCTAGCATGTCTGCACTGTGCACCTAGTGTCTCACAATTGAAAAGTAGCCGGAGCTCACCCTGCTGATAGCTTTGCTGGGTTTTTTTAACCATTTATTAAGAGTCCCATCTCTTTTAAGAACTGGGATATATTTTTTGAGGAAATAAACTACAGGAAAATTCAACTGACAGAGATCATACTGTAGTTGACTTTTCTGTTCTTTGTTACATTTATTCGTTGAGACAAACGTCTGTTCTTAGTCTTTTTTTAATGGCTCTCTTAAATAGAACGGACACAGTACACTGCACATACTTAAAAACACAATTTAAATTCTGAAATATGCATATACCCATGGAACTGCCAACACAATCAAGAAAAGGAACATATGCATCACTTGCAAGTGTTTATGCCTCATTCATAAAGCCCCTTTTTTCCCCTCACATTCCAGCCCTCCACATCCCCAAGTGAGCACTCATATGCTTTCTTTCATTAGAGACGTGTTTGCATTTTTCTAGAAATTTAGATAAAGGGATTCACACACTGAGGACTCTTTTATCTGGCTTCTTTCACTCAATGTAATTATTTGGAGAGTAATTCATATTCTGGTGGGTGTCAATAGTTTATCACTTTGTTTTGCTGAATAGTGTTTCACTGTATGGGTATACCACAGTATATTTATTCATCCTCTTGTTGATGGGTGCTCGAGGTTGTTTCAATTCTGTCTATTAGAAATAAAGATGCTATGATGATCCATGTACAAGTCTTTGTGTGCACATATGCTTTCCTTTTTCTTGCGTAAATATCCAGGTGCAGAAAGGCTGGGTCATACGGTAGGTGTACGTTCAACTTATGAAGAAACGGCCGAACTGCGGACTGAAGTGACTGCACTCTTGCCCTCCCGCTAGCATGTAAAAGCCGCGCAGTTCCTACACTGCCTCACCAGTACTTGGTGTGGTTGGACTTTTCTAAGTTTAGCCATTCAGTAGGTGTGTAGTGGTATCTCCTGGGGCGTTCATTTCCATAGAGCTAATAATGGATTACATTGAGCAACGTCATGTGCTTATTTGCGTCCGTACACCTCCTTGGCAGGATCTCTTTTTAAATATTCTTACCCATATTGTTAATTAAAAAATGTTTTTCTAATTACTGAGTTTTGAGAGTTCTCTACGTGTTAGAGGCACAAGTCTTTTCAGGTGTATAATTTGTAAATATTTTCTTCCAACCTGTGGCTTTTCTTTTATTAATAATGGCTTCCAAAGATGAAACCCAATTTATTACTTTTTTTCTTTTATGGATCTTGTTTTTGGTGTCACCTCTAGGAAATCTTTGCTTAACCCAAGGTCAAAAAGATTGTGTCCAAGTTTTAGAGATTTATGTTTTGATCTACATTTAGGTAATTCTTTATATGGTGTGAAGTAGGGATCAAAGGTCATACTTTTGCATATGGTGAACTAGGCACTATATCCATGTACGACATGCTTCCAGCACCATTTGTCAAGAAGACTATCCTTTCTCCTCAAAATTGGCTTTGCACCTCTGTTGAAAAATCAATTGTCCTTATATGTGTGGATATGTTCCTGGGATCTACATTCTATTTGATTGACCTATTATATCTGACTCTTGGTTATAATATATTCTTTCACTGATTTCTTTTCACTTGCTCATGTAAATAGTCTCCCAGTAATATAGCCTTACCATATGACTGGACATACCTAGATATACCTGAAATGCATTTGATAAATCGATGGAACTTGCACTCAAACTAGGGTTACTTTCCAAAAACTCTTAAAATGTTGAGGTGTAAAAACGATGTACTCTACAGCCTTCCTGCCTCAACCAAGTGTATGTTAACACATCCCCACACAAGCTATTTTGCATGTGTATGGGGCTGTAGAGTCTGGGGAGTATGAGAGTGGTATGTGCTGTCTATCCCAAAAGATCATCATAGGAGGCAAAGGAAACATTAAGGAAGTAGATAAGAATAGTCAAATGCCGAATGTTAACATATTTCTCATGCGTTTTTAATATTTACATTGAGATAAATAAGTAAATTATTATAAAATAAAATACAAAACTTTAGAGAATATTTCAAAATGCTCTTTTTTGCCAGATGCAACAAGATACTAGGAATAGAGGGATTTTCTGGAACCAGCTTATCTTTCCTTTTCTTATCACCATCGAGTGATGGGCTTGTATTTTATTCAGTGTATTGTACATGTGGGTGTGAAGAAGATGGAAGTTGTCTCAAAAAGAGAAATGAGCAAAGAATATATGTCGTCAACTTCTCTAAAACACTTTTTCATGTTCTGACTCATTTTTCTTTGTATTGGCATTTCAAGGCATTTTGTTTTTTAGTGACTATTAAAAAACCTTGATAATTTCAGTGAAATCCCATGAAGATAATATAAACAACAGTCATGGAAAATGAAAAGATGATAATAGCAACCAGCACTGTGCTATTTCTTGTCAGTGTTCTTTACTATTTAGAATAGTAACAAATCCCATATTAATTTGACTTTTTGAACTTTGGCCTTTACTTTGGTGGAAGAAATTCCTTACACTTTGCTTATTATCTGTTTGCAATTAAAAACAATTAATGACCATACTTTGATATGATCATCTTAGAGTTGTATAGAGGGAGGATAGTTATGCAACTATTTATATATCTATGGGTTCAAGGAAGTTTAAAGGCTTGATATTTGAATCCTGTGGAAAGTAGCCTCCTTTCCCAGAGGGAAATGAACATATACATGTACTTAATGTAGTTTAAACTAAAGCAACACCTGTTCGTAGAGGCACCTTCTATTCCAGGTATGTTTAGGTATAGGGAAGGGGAACAAGAGCTATAAAACATAATTCTTGTGCATAAGAAGTTTACAGGGGCTTCCCTGGTGGCACAGTGGTTGAGAGTCCGCCTGCTGATGCAGGGGACACGGGTTTGTGCCCCGGTCCGGGAGGATCCCACATGCAGCGGAGCGGCTGGGCCCGCGAGCGATGGCCGCTGAGCCTGCATGTCTGGAACCTGTGCTGCACGTCTGGAGCCTGTGCTCCGCAACAGGAGAGGCCACAACAGTGAGAGGCCCGCGTACCACAAAAAAGAAAAAGAAAAAATAAAGTTTACAGTTTAGGGGGGTTGAGGGCACTCAATGACTCAATGCGGATGAGCCTGATGCAGGTTACGAAAAGGTCACCCTTGAATAAACTCTGCTTTAGGAAAGACCAGCCTACTCTTATTCTGTTAAACTCTTTAATGTGGTGCTCAATATACCTGAATATCAATGTCAAAGGCCACTTTAGAAATGTTTCCAGGGGTGCTAACAGCCAACAAGTTAATATGATTCCTATACACTTGACACAACTCACCAGAGGTCTTGAATTCGGTGAGCATATTGGCCTCCATTAAGAAAGATCACCCGTTAAACTTCGAATGCTAAGTGCTAAGAGAATGAAGTAAGTAATAAGTGATATTCAGGTTCAGAGGCGGAAGAGAAAAGACGTCTCACCTTGAGTAGAACATTTTGTTGGATTCTCCAAAGTGGCAAACAATAAGGAGAACACTCAATAACTAAGACTGAATAAGTTGAGAAATAAGATGAAAGCCTAAGATGGAGGTCAAAATGGCCCCTAGATTTAAGGATACATTTAGGCTGAAAGGGAAACGATTGAAAAAGATGTAGAAAGTGCTAAATATTTCACAAAAAATTATTAGAACAAAAAATGTATTAGAATAAACTTAGCAAAGTTTGTTTGCAGAATATGAAATCAACATACACACATCACTTGCATTTCTGTACACTAACAATGAACAATCTGAAAAAGAAATTAGGAGAACAATTCCATTTACAATACCATCTAAAAGGATAAAATACTTAGCAATAAGCTTAACCAAAGACATGAAACACTTGTACACTGAAAACTACAGCAGTATTGAGAGAAATTAAGGAAGACATAAATAAATAGAAAGACATCCCATGTTCATCAACTATTGTTAAAATGTCCATGTTACACAAAGCTATCTACAGATTTAATGCAATGCCTATCAAAATCCCCTGTTTTTGCAGAAATAGAAGAAACCACTCCAAAATTGATATGTAACCACAAAGGACCCTCAATAACGAAAGCAAACTTGAAGACCTCACACTTTCTTTTGAAATGAAGTTTTCTTGTTATTGTGGGTTAAAAATCCAGTCCTAAGTGTCCATAAATTATCCTCCTAAATTTATATTTTGGTTCATTCTCAGTGACAGGGCTTTCAGTGCCTGAGTGGTATTGAGGGCCCCTTCAATATCTGTAGCTTGGGCTCCTGTCACTGACATGGTGTGGGTATCTCACAGCCTTGGCTGTTTTTACCAGTTTATCAAGTCCCAGATGAACCATGCTCAGAAGGGCCCCACACTTGCTTGGTTTCATGCTCTGATACTGCTGTCTTAATATTCTTAATGATTTTATCTTTAAACTTATGTTCTGTAAGTAAAGTTTATGGGACAATAAAATATACGCATGAGCAGAGGAGACGTGTGCAATATGTGTGTCTGCCACCATTCCTGCTGCCCCATTCACATCTAGTTTTCACCCTGCTTATGGTGTGCTTTCCATGACATGCTTATTTGGTACCCATTTGGAGTCTTGCTGTGTTCCACCAGAATTCTGTGCTACTGGTCACATCCAAGACTAAGTGAAGGTGTTAACAGATGTGGAGGCCATGCTTTCCATTTGAATCTGAACTTACTTCTAACACAGAAAGAAAGTGTTGTTTTTTAAGAAACAAGAATGTCCAAGGAATCTTATCATATCCTTTCTTACTCGTGTTACTTCCCAATATTAGCCAAACAGTCTGCTGAAAAAGATGACATGTATGAAAAAGAGAAGAGAGAACAACCCACAGAACCCATTTAGAACTCATCCTAATCTAGTATGATGTCATCTTATCTCGATTCTATCTGAAAGAAGAATTTACCTGGGCACATTCACAGGTTCCAGGTGAACATGAAGTTGGGGAGGACACTATGCACCCCAGTGCAAATACTTTCAACAAGACTTTTTCTTTGCAGTTTGAACAAGAGGCACTATATTTTCATTTTGCACTGGAGCCCACACATTATGTCACTTGTTACCGTTAGAGCCCATGTTGGAAAATGGGGCTTCATGACATAGCCAAGTGAGTCTGTCAACTGAATTCTAGAGTTATCCAGACTTACCCACTTTGTTGCAGCAAGTTGGTTCCAGGCAAAGCCAGGTGAGAGGGGCATGTCCACAGTGGAGCAGAGAACTTCTGTCTCTCTATCACCAGACTCACTCCCAAGAGGAAGGAAAGAAGAGCTTAGCAAAGCATGGCCAGTTATTCTTCCCAACTTTGCCCGTCAGGTAGGTCACCTCACCTAGCCAGTGTCAGTGAACATAAGAGCAGGGAGGTTAAAAGTTACACTAATCAAATTCCCTTCACATGCTGGTACCCGTAAGAATGAGAAGGGAAACTGTCACTAATGCTCCCCTGGTGTTTTCAATCTCTTAACCCACTCAACGATGCTTTTAAGCCTATAATTAATGGAATATGGCTCTCCCTTCAGGAAAGAATAGACCTTTATCAGGACAGCCCTGCTCACACTTTTATGGGGCTACTCGTTTGAGTGGCCTCCAGGAACTGCTGGTGGATGCCTTAGAGTTTCATCCCAGAAGTCTCTGATATGGGTGAGAAATTGCATTAATTCAAATGAACTCCAAGGCTACTCATATCCAATGATCAGAAACAACTTTTTGTTCTACCAGCCATCCACAACATAGCTAACCATAGACATTTGATGAGGTCAAATGACAAACTAAGATTAAATACAGAAAAGCATCCAGTAATACAATTCAGAAATCATAGAAATGTTGCAAATTTGTAAGTACACCTTTGCCAGTATCAAATTCTTCACAGACAAATTAAAAGGGCACACATGACACGCTCTTATGAATTAAGGTTCCAAAGTATTAAATCCCAATTTTGAAATCAAGTTTCCTTGTTACTGTGGGTTAAAAATCCAAAGTCCTAAATGTCCATAAACAATCCTCCCAAATGTACATTTGGTTCATTCTCAGTGACAGGGCTTTCATTGCCTGAATGGGACTGAGGGCTCCTTCAGTATCTGTAGCTTGGACTTCTGTCACTGACACGGGTGTGGGTCTCTCAGGGCCTTGGCTGTTTTATCAGTTTATCAACCCTCTCATGAACCATGCTTTTAAAGAGTCTAAAGAGTTACTAAGATACAATTTGATTTTACAGCACTATCCCCAAAATTTAAAAACAATCTCAAAAGCAAGCCACTCCCCCACTCTTAGAAGAGTGAAACTAGGCACATTTTTGTTCCCGGAATCCAGTAAAGACTTTGATCAAAGAACATAGCGGAAACTCAATGGCATTTGAGAGAAAGAGAAAGTCTCT
Source organism: Mesoplodon bidens (assembly GCF_964165515.1). Classification (NCBI taxonomy): domain Eukaryota; kingdom Metazoa; phylum Chordata; class Mammalia; order Artiodactyla; family Ziphiidae; genus Mesoplodon; species Mesoplodon bidens. Next base: position 20,338 of record NW_027672121.1, read on the forward strand.
TTGGTTTTAGCCTCACTAGAATGTCCATTAGTCTATGCCATTTAACTGAAATTTCTGACCTGCGAACTTCGAACCAGGAGGAAACTTTTAGCTTGACATTGATTTGTCACTATGAATTTGCCATGTGCAGTGCACAGCCCTGAGCATCTGTCACACATGGACTCTTGCGTTATCCTTCCTCTTTGATGACCTTGTTGTTTACACTGCAGTACTGAGCTGTTTATGGGTTCTGTCGAGTGACATTACACCTCCAGGTCTGAGGCGTAGATTTGACAGTCCTATGCCGCCATGGCCATTTTCACTGCCTCCTGCTATGGAACTACATAGACCAAAGGCGGCTGCCTTTAGGACAACATTTCTTTCTCCAATATAATTGACAAATCCAGTGTCAGCTTGGGTCCACATGTGAAGGGCGTCACTTGAGCCTACGGTAGACCATATGTGTCAGTGCCGACAAGTTCTATAAAACATGTTTTCCTTATAATTGAGTCTTTGTCTCAGTCAAGCCTGCTTGGGAAAAACTGTACCTGAAGAGTAAGGCAAGGTGGACGGCTGCCTGAGACTTTCCTGCCCTGTAAACTCCTGCACACTCTCAAGTCAAGTGCCAGGTAAAGGTCTCTGTATACTAAAGACCCTCCAGGTGCCTTATTCATTCCGCTCCAGGTATTGCTCAGTCACCTGCAACTCCCTAATGCCCCTTTTCTTTATATCAGACCTTTACTTAAGTGGCTCGAAAGAAACAGCCACTCTCCCACACCATAAGCTGCAGCCATCAGCCAAAATCAAAGTATCTTAGGGCTGGTGTAGTGGGTTGGATGGTGGCCCCCAAAAGGATATATCCATGTCCTAAGCCTTGACTGTTACCTCATTTGAAAAAAAAAGGTTTTTGCAAACGTCATTAAGGATCTTGAGATGGGATTTCCATCCTATATTAGCTGGATGGGTCCTAAATAGAATGACAATTGTCCTTAATATACAAGAAGGGCAGAGGGATATTTGAGACACACAAAAGAGAAGATACAGACACAGAAAGGGGGTGATGTGAAGACACAGACCAAAACTGAGTGACGTGGCCTCAAGCCAAGGAAGCTGGCAACCACCAGAAGCTGAAAGAGGCAAGGGATAGAATCTCCCCTAGAGCATCAGTAGGGAGAGCAGCCTTGCTGACACCTTGACAGCACACTTCTGGCCTCTACAACTGTGAGATCGTAAATTTCTATTGTGTTCAGCCTCCAAGTTTATTAGTCTCCCAGCAAGCACGGCACATTTATACAGCATGCATTAAACGTTTTCTAAGCTTCAGCAGTTTACTGCACAAACCTAAATATTTTCAAACAGTCAAAGGTTTCAACATCCCACCATACATTAAAGACCAAGGCAGTAGACTACCTTCCTTGGCAGTAACAAAAGATTTTCCACATGGACATTTTCCTCTCCAAAATGTCTGCTCCTTTCTTTTTATTTCTCAGTGTTCCCAGGTAATGCACCAAGTGTCAGGAACTTCTAATTACCTTTCAGCAAGTACAATGCCTTAATTCCATTTGGTTTGGAATAAATTAGGAAATAAGAGAAAAGAGAAAAGATGGAGGGCCGAATATTCCTGTTACTCTTGATAACCCTGGCTTGAGAATCCAGTTTGAATGAAATGATCACATAACTGAACCCCAGAATTGGGCAGATTTACTAACTAGTAATACACAGAATGAGAGAAACAGAAGACACTCACACTCTCAAGGGAGAGAACAGAATTAGTCAAGGCAAGCATGCTCACTTAATTCTTTTCAAGCTTTCTATATAAGTCACTTGATCACCCTGGGGCAGAGTCAGTAAAGAAGCAGCGCTGATAGGACCCTACGAGCTCTCTTGACAGGACTGAAACATCAGGAGCAGGAAAGCAACATTCCCTCACTCCCCACCACCGCCACCCCCAGCAGTAAAAATATGATCATCCACATAGACAATGTAAAGAAATCAGAAACTACGCTAACTCTGATTCACTCTTAGTATACCAACAGCTAATCGGGAGCCTTGTGAAAAAACATCTTGATTAGTTGCTAATAAAACTCCTTAGGGGCCTGGGGGAAGATGGCGGAAGAGTAAGACACGGAGATCACCTTCCTCCCCACAGATACACCAGAAATACATCTACACGTGGAACAGCTCCTACAGACCACATTCTGAACGCTGGCAGAAGACCTCAGACCCCCCAAAAGGCAAGAAACTCCCCATGCACTCTGGGTAGGGCAAAAGAAAAAAGAATAAACAGAGACAAAAGGATAGGGACGGGACCTGCACCAGTGGGAGGGAGCTGTGAGGCAGGAAAGGTTTCCACACACTAGGAAGCCCCTTCAAGGGCAGAGACTGCAGGTGGCAGAGGGGGAAAGCTTGGGAGTAGCGGAGGAGAGCACAGCAACAGGGGTGCGGAGGGCAAAGCGGAGAGATTCCCGCACAGAGGATGGGTGCCGATCGGCACTCAGAAGCCGGAGGCTTGTCTGCTCGGCCACCGGCGCGGGCGGGGCTGTGAGCTGAGGCTCGGGTTTCAGGTTTCTGTCGGGAGCACAGGGAGAGGACTGGGGTTGGCAGCCTGAACACAGCCTGAAGGGGTAAGTGCACCACGGCTGGCCGGGAGGGAGTCCGGGAAAAAGTCTGGACCTGCCGAAGAGGCAAGAGACTTTTTCTTCCCTCTTTGTTTCCTGGTGCGCGAGGAGAGGGGATTAAGAGCGCTGCTTAAAGGAGCTCCAGAGATGGGCGCGAGCCGCGGCTAAAAGCGCGGACCCCAGAGGCGGGCGTGGGATGCTGGGGCTGCTGCTGCCACCGCCAAGAGGCCTGTGTGCGAGCGCAGGTCACTGTCCACACTCCCTTTCCGGGGAGGCTGTGCAGCCCGCCACTGCCGGGGTCCCGGGATCCAGGGACAGCTTCCCCGGGAGAGTGCACGGGACACCTCGGGCTGGTGCAACATCACGCCGGCCCCTGCCGCCGCAGGCTCGCCCCGCACTCCGTACCCCTCCCTCCCCCAGGCCTGAGTGAGTCAGAGTCCCCGAAGCAGCTGTTCCTTTAACCCCATCCGTGTGAGCGAAGAACAGATGCCCTCCGGCGACCTACATGCAGAGGCGGGGCCAAATCCAAAGCTGAGCCCCGGGAGCTGTGCGAAGAAAGAAGAGAAAGGAAAATCCCTCCCAGCAGCCTCAGAAGCAGCGGATTAAAGCTCCACAATCAACTTGTATCCTGCATCTGTGGAATACATGAATAGACAAGGAATCATCCCAACTTGAGGAGGTGGACTTTGAGAGCAAGATTTATGATTTTCTCCTCTTTTCCTCTTTTTGAACAACACAATAAGTGAAATGAAAAATACTCTAGATTGGATCAATAGCAGAATAACTGAGGCAGAAGAACGGATAAGTGACCTGGAAGATAAAATAGTGGAAATAACTACTGCAGAGCAGAAGAAAGAAAAAAGAATGAAAAGAACTGAGGACAGTCTCAGAGACCCCTGGGACAACACTAAACGCACCAACATTCGAATTATAGGGGTTCCAGAAGAAGAAGAGAAAAAGAAAGGGACTGAGAAAATATTTGAAGAGATTATAGTTGAAAACTTCCCTAATATGGGAAAGGAAATAGTTAATCAAGTCCAGGACGCACAGAGCGTCCCATACAGGAAAAATCCAAGGAGAAACACGTCAAGACACATATTAATCAAACTCTCAAAAATTAAATACAAAGAAAACCTATTAAAAGCAGCAAGGGAAAAACAACAAATAACACACAAGGGAATCCCCATAACGTTAACAGCTGATCTCTCAGCAGAAACTCTGCAAGCAAGAGGGGACTGGCAGGACATATTTAAAATGATGAAGGAGAAAAACCTACAACCAAGATTACTCTACCCAGCAAGGAGCTCATTCAGATTTGATGGAGAAATTAAAACCTTTACAGACAAGCAAAAGCTGAGAGGGCTCAGCACCACCAAACCAGCTTTACAACAAATGCTAAAGGAATTTCTCTAGGCAAGAAACACAAGAGAAGGAAAAGAACTACAATAACGAACCCAAAACAATTAAGAAAATGGGAATAGGAACACACATATCGATAATTACCTTAAATGTAAATGGACTAAATGCTCCCACCAAAAGACACAGATTGGCTGAATGGATACAAAAACAAGACCCATATATATGATGTCTACAAGAGACCCACTTCAGACCTAGAGACACATACAGACTGAAAGTAAGGGGATGGAAAAAGATATTCCATGCAAATCGAAATCAAAAGAAAGCTGGAGTAGCAGTTCTCATATCAGTCAAAATAGACTTTAAAATAAAGACTATTAGAAGACACAAAGAAGGACACTACCTAATGATCAAGGGATCGATCCAAGAAGGAGATATAACAATTGTAAATATTTAGGCACCCAACATAGGAGCACCTCAATACATAAGGCAAATACTAACAGCCATAAAAGGGGAAATCGACAGTAGCACATTCATAGTAGGGGACTTTAACACCCCACTTTCACCAATGGACAGATCATCCAAAATGAAAATAAATAAGGAAACACAAGCTTTAAATGATACATTAAACAAGATGGACTTAATTGATATTTATAGGACATTCCATCCAAAAACAACAGAATACACATTTTTCTCAAGTGCTCATGGAACATTCTGCAGGATAGATCATATCTTGGGTCACAAATCAAGCCTTGGTAAATTTAAGAAAATTGAAATTGTATCAAGTATCTTTTCTGACCACAACGCTATGAGACTAGATATCAATTACAGGAAAAGATCTGTAAAAAATACAAACACATGGAGGCTAAACAATACACTACTTAATAATGAAGTGATCATTGAAGAAATCAAAGAGGAAATCAAAAAATACCTAGAAACAAATGACAATGGAGACACCACAACCCAAAACCTAGGAGAGGCAGCAAAAGCAGTTCTAAGAGGGAAGTTTATAGCAATACAATCCTACCTTAAGAAACAGGAAACATGTCGAATAAACAACCTAAACTTGCACCTAAAGCAATTAGAGAAAGAAGAAGAACAACAACAAAAAAAACCCAAAGTTAGCAGAAGGAAAGAAATCATAAAAATCAGATCAGAAATAAATGAAAAAGAAATGAAGGAAACGATAGCAAAGATCAATAAAACTAAAAGCTGGTTCTTTGAGAAGATAAACAAAATTGATAAACCATTAGCCAGACTCATCAAGAAAAAAAGGGAGAAGACTCAAATCAATAGAATTAGAAATGAAAAAGGAAAAGTAACCACTGACACTGCAGAAATACAAAAGATCAGGAGAGATTACTACAAGCAACTCTATGCCAATAAAATGGACAACCTGGAAGAAATGGACAAATTCTTAGAAATGCACAACCTGCCAAGACTGAATCAGGAAGAAATAGAAAATATGAACAGACCAATCACAAGCACTGAAATTGAAACTGTGATTAAAAATCTTCCAACAAACAAAAACCCAGGACCAGATGGCTTCACAGGTGAATTGTATCAAACATTTAGAGAAGAGCTAACACCTATCCTTCTCAAGCTCTTCCAAAATATAGCAGAGTGAGGAACACTCCCAAACTCATTCTACAAGGCCACCATCACCCTGATACCAAAACCAGACAAGGATGTCACAAAGAAAGAAAACTACAGGCCAATAACACTGATGAACATAGATGCAAAAATCCTCAACAAAATACTAGCAAACAGAATCCAACAGCACATTAAAAGGATCATACACCATGATCAAGTGGGGTTTATTCCAGGAATGCAAGCATTCTTCAATATACGCAAATCAATCAACATGATATACCATATTAACAAATGGAAGGAGAAAAACCATATGATCATCTCAATAGATGCAGAGAAAGCTTTTGACAAAATTCAACAACCATTTATGATAAAAACCCTGCAGAAAGTAGGCATAGAGGGAACTTTCCTTAACATAATAAAGGCCATATATGACAAACCCACAGCCAACATTGTCCTCAATGGTGAAAAACTGAAAGCATTTCCAATAAGATCAGGAACAAAACAACGTTGCCCACTCTCACCAATCTAATTCAACATAGTTTTGAAAGTTTTAGCCACAGTAATCAGAGAAGAAAAGGAAATAAAAGGAATCCAAATCGGAAAAGAAGAAGTAAAGCTGTTACTGTTTGCAGATGACATGATACTATACATAGAGAATCCTAAAGATGCTACCAGAAAACTACTAGAGCTAATCAATGAATTTGCTAAAGTAGCAGGATACAAAATTAATGCACAGAAATCTCTGGCATTCCTATACACTAATGATGAAAAATCTGAAAGTGAAATCAAGAAAACACTCCCATTTACCACTGCAACAAAAAGAATAAAATTTCTAGGAATAAACCTACCTAAGGAGACAAAAGACCTGTATGCAGAAAATTATAAGACACTGATGAAAGAAATTAAAGATGATACAAATAGATGGAGAGATATACCATGTTCTTGGATGGCAAGAATCAACATTGTGAAAATGACTCTACTACCCAAAGCAATCTACAGATTCAATGCAATCCCTATCAAACTACCACTGGCATTTTTCACAGAACTAGAGCAACAAATATCACAATTTGTATGGAAACACAAAAGACCCCGAATAGCCAAGGCAATCTTGAGAACGTAAAACGGAGCTGGAGGAATCAGGCTCCCTGACTTCAGACTATACTACAAAGCTACAGTAATCAAGACAGTATGGTACTGGCAGAAAAACAGAAAGATAGATCAATGGAACAGGATAGAAAGCCCAGAGATAAACCCACACACATATGGTCACCTTATCTTTGAATGTACAGTGGAGAAAGGACAGCCTCTTCAATAAGTGGTGCTGGGAAAACTGGACAGGGACATGTAAAAAGTATGAGATTCGATCCCTCCCTAACACCATACATAATAGTAAGCTCAAAATGGATTAAAGATCTAAATGTAAGGCCAGAAACTATCAAACTCTTAGAGGAAAACATAGGCAGAACACTCCATGACATAAATCACAGCAAGATCCTTTTTGACCCACCTCCTAGAGAAATGGAAATCAAAACAAAAATAAACACATGGGACCTAATGAAACTTCAAAGCTTTTGCACAGCAAAGGAAACCATAAACAAGACCAAAAGACAACCCACAGAATGGGAGAAAATATTTGCAAATGAAGCAACGGACAAAGGATTAATCTCCAAAATTTATAAGCAGCTCATGCAGCTCAATAACAAAAAAACAAACAACCCAATCCAAAAATGGGCAGAAGACCTAAATAGACATTTCTCCACAGAAGATATACAGACTGCCAACAAACACATGAAAGAATGCTCAACATCATTAATCATTAGAGAAATGCAACTCAAAACTACAATGAGATATCATCTCACACCAGTCAGAATGGCCATCATCAAGAAATCTAGAAACAATAAATGCTGGAGAGGGTGTGGAGAAAAGGGAACACTCTTGCACTGCTGGTGGGAATGTGAATTGGTACAGCCACTATGGAGAACAATATGGAGGTTCCTTAAAAAACTACAAATAGAACTACCATATGACCCAGCAATCCCATTACTGGGTATATACCCTGAGAAAACCATAATTCAAAAAGAGTGATGTACCAAAATGTTCATTGCAGCTCTATTTACAATAGCCCGGAGATGGAAACAAGCTAAGTGTCTATCATCAGATGAATGGAAAAAGAAGATGTGGCACATATATACAATGGAATATTACTCAGCCATAAAAAGAAATGAAATTGAGTTATTTGTAGTGAGGTGGATGGACCTAGAGTCTGTCATACAGAGTGAAGTAAGTCAGAAAGAGAAAGACAAATACCGTATGCTAACACATATATATAGAATTTAAGGAAAAAAATGTGATGAAGAACCTAGGGTTAAGACAGGAATAAAGACACAGACCTGGGGCTTCCCTGGTGGCGCAGTGGTGGAGAGTCTGCCTGCCGATGCAGGGGACATGGGTTCGTGCCCAGGTCTAGGAAGATCCCACATGCCGCGGAGCGGCTGGGACCGTGAGCCATGGCGGCTGAGCCGGCGCGTCCGGAGCCTGTGCTCCGCAACACGAGAGGCCACAACAGTGAGAGTCCCGCGTACTGCAAAAAAAAAAAAAAAAAAAAAGACACAGACCTTCTAGAGAATGGACTTGAGGATATGGGGAGGGGGAAGGGTAAGCTGTGATACACTACCAAATATAAGGTCGCTAGCTAGTGGGAAGCAGCCGCATAGCACAGGGAGATCAGCTCGGGGCTTTTTGACCACCTGGAGGGGTGGGATAGGGAGGGTGGGAGGGAGGGAGACGCAAGAGGGAAGAGATATGGGAACATATGTTTATGTATAACTGATTCACTTTGTTATAAAACAGAAACTAACACACCATTGTAAAGCAATTATACTCCAATTAATGTGTAAAAAAAAATGTCATGAAGAACCTAGGGGTAAGACAGGAATAAAGACACAGACCTACTCGAGAATGGACTTGAGGATATGGGGAAGGGGAAGGGGAAGCTGTGACAAAGCGAGAAAGTGCCATGGACATATATACACTACCAAACGTAAAATAGATAGCTAGTGGGAAGCAGCCACGTGGCACAGAGACATCAGCTCGGTGCTCTGTGACCACCTAGAGGGGTGGGATAGGGAGGGTGGGAGGGAGGGAGATGCAAGAGGGAAGAGATATGGGAACATGTGTGTATGTATGACTGATTCGCTTTGTTATAAATCAGAAACTAACACACCATTGTAAAGCAATTATATTCCAATAAAGATGTAAAAAAAATATATAAATGGTTTAAAACAGCACGTAAATATCTATGTATTGCTAGGAAAGAGATAATTTAATGATGAGCTTTCTTTATTAGTCATATTTTATACTGTTAGAAGAATGAGACTGTCAACTGAATTCTGTTCCCCCAAAATTCATATATTCAAGCTCTAAGAAAGTGATGGTATTTGGAGATGGGGCCTTTGGCAGGTAATTAGATTAAATGATGTCATGAGGATTAGGCTCTATTAGTGCCCCTATAAGAAGAAACCAGAGAATTTTTTCTGTCTCTCTCCAACATGTGAGGACACAGTGAAAAGACAGTTGTCTGCAAGCCAGCAAGAGAGCCCTCACCAGGCACTGAATTGGCCAGCACCGTGATCTTAGACTTCCAAGCCTCTAGAACTGTGAGTTGTTAAAGTCACTAAGCCTATAGTATTATGTTATGGCAGCTTGAGCTATAAGAGTACTAAATGGAAGAGACATGGAGGAACCCTAAACGCATATTGCTAAATGAAAGATGCCAAACTGAAATGGATACATGCTGTATGATTTCAGCTATAGGACATCCTGGAAAACGGAGGGCACTTAAGCTATTCTGTATGACACTGTAATGGTCAATGCTTGTCATACATTCGTCAAAACCCATAGGATATACAACAGAGTAAACTGTAATGTAAACTATGGATATTAGTTAATAATAATGTATGAACATTGGCTCATCAATTGTAAAAAAATGCCCCACACTAATGCAAGACGTTAATAATAGGGGAAAGTGTGGTTTGGGGAATAGATGTGAGGGGGTGTATGGGAACTCAATACTCTGCTCAAAAATTCTCTTTAAACTTAAAACTACTGTAAATATAGTCTACCAATTTATTTAAACAAAATAAATCTAAGTTGCCTCATCATATTGTGAGGTTAGTAACCATCTTATAGTTTTTCTATATTCTATTTCTATTTCTAAAGACCTACTTCTTTAATGTTCACTTCTATCTTCTTTTATCCTTGTAAAAAATATATCAAATGTTTTGTATTATTTCACCTCCCAGCCTATTATCTTTTTAGTTATATGTCTTTCACAAACATTCATTAGAAACTACATTAGATATCCTTGACTTATTACACTCTATGCCCATTACTATTTTCACCACCTCCCTCGTAATGCTTGAACCTTGGCTATGACCCATTGTCACCTCTGGACAAATCGTTTCTGCTCTATTTTCTGTCTTCTGTCCTTCTGGGCCACTTCTATCTACCATCATTACCCAAAGAACTGACTTTACAGATTCTATATGCCAGTGTGTAAGACTTGCAGTGTTTTAAGAAGTATCCCAACTTCATGATGGTGATTTGGGGTCATTACTAAAGCACTCGGGATCATACATATTCTTTTAAGGTAGTTTTACAGGACAACGCACATTGGTATTTTTCTCCTATTAACAGAGTAGGAAATTGTGGGTTGATGTGCAGTTATTTTGATTAAGAAAGCAAGATATGAACACTGCTTCTTTGCTGGGGTACTTGGCACTGCTCTTTCTCGTGCTGGGACATATTTTGCGCCTTTACAGCCTTGCATCTAGGCGTACTGATCAGACTAATGTTTGGCTTTATTGGATACGTTGACCAGTCTGATTGATATTCTGGTACATACAGGGTACTTGGTCATGGTTGCTCACCTCTGAACCTCAGCTTCATCACCTGCAAAGTTCAACTAATAGCATATCCGCTTTGTGGGGTTTTTAGGGATTTGGCAAGCGTCATAGTGCCTGGTACATGCTAGAGACTCAGGTGATGCAGTAATTATTCAAATGTGCATTTTCAGTGGATCCTTCCCACCTGGACAGGGTGACTTAACATAACAGCCTTGGGAGAGTAAGAGCAGGACAAACAGCAAGGGCAGCATGGGCCAAGGGAAGGAGGTGAGAACTGACATGCAGGGAGCCCTCTTGCTGGTATCACCAGAGGGCCCATAGTGAGCCAGGATGTGGGGAGAGACTGGCCGCTCAGTAAGACCAGGCCAAGAAAGGCCGTGTGAGGGGGCTTAGCTTTTACCTTGTGGTAGAGGCCATCCAAAGGAGAAAGTGGAAGATGGGTAGGTATAGACTTCTCCCTTAGGAATTGTCCTCAGGGTCTGTTTATCTCCTGGCAGGGTGCGTTCAACGAGTTGGCCGCTCCAGCACATTCTAGAGAGGACTGGCCAGGTCTGACCTTCTGGAGATACAGCCCTGACCTCCTGGCCACCTCACTGAGGAGAGGGCTCATGGGGGAATCAGCTTCACTCTGCATCTGTCCACCAGTCCTGCACCCTGGACTCCAGGACCACTCACTTGAAAGAGGCACATCCAGCTGCCAGAGGAAGTGACATTTCCTGACTCATCTGGCTAAGAATGAGCAGAGGATCGCTGACCACTCCAGGGGAGTAGATGCCACAGAAGATCAGGATGCGGACAAGCCACAGAAGATCAGAAGGAACAAAGGTCAGTCCATGTGGGAGTTCACATGGGTGCCTCACAGTCCCCAACAGGCCCTCGAGTTTCCCTTCCAGCCCAACACACACTCCACCTGCCCACAGTCACCTGTGCCACCATCACAGAGCCCCACAGAGCTCCAAACATCCTCAAACACACAAACTCCCTACTTATAAGCAAATGCCTGACTGTGTGCCCAGAACCCTCCTGCTCCAATATACATGCACTACAAACCCCAATAAAACCACAGCCACAGTCTTGAATACAAAATCACACCCCCAACAGCCCCTGATAATCAAACACCTAAATCCTCATAACCCACAAAAATCCACCCAACCCCATATAACCCCTCAATGCAAACACACAAACCCTTCAACAATAGCCAGATATATTCAAACCAAACTCACAGACTTCTTAATATAAGACACAACCCCCCAAATCCAAGTAGAACACATACAGTCTGCACACAGCTGTCAACATCCACGTATGTACAATGCCTCAGAAGCTGAGACAAACACAAAATACCATCAGAGAGACACAATGTTTCCAACCGTCTCCTACATACTCCCCCCAGAACACATCATGACCTCACACCCCCAATACAAACATACACCCATCTCCCTCTTGAGATACTATAAACCGCCTCTGACACATCCCCTGATGATACACACACAGCTAGCGGCCCCAGTCTACACTGACAACCCCAATCTCTGCAAATTCCTCCACATCAAAAATACACTCCCTGGACTCTTACCCTACAGGATGAGCATGTGTATAACCCCTGCACTCTGAATACACACAGATCCAACACACAGAGCATTAAAATGCACACCCCTACCTCTTCTCAAATGCCTGCACACATAGCCTCAAAACACCCAGAAGCAGCCCACCACCCAGCCACACCATGCTACACCAACCGTACACTCACAAAGGCACTCATGCCCCTCATCTCTCCCCAGATCACACATACACAGTCTCTACACAGCTTTACTATTACCCCAAACCATCCTATGCCCTAAACATACATCCAAGAGTTCCCCACACAGCCCTAACCGATGATAGAGGAAGCTGTACCAGGGGCATCACGGTACCCTGAACGGGCAAATGCCGCTGAGGTAAGTGCCTCCTATGTTGCTGCATTTCTTGCTGCTGTTGCAAGTCATCCCTTGACCCCACCCAGGCTGACTGGGACACCCTAAACAGGAAGTGGCAGCGTATGAGTCAGGAAGAGGAAACTCCATTCCAGGTGTTCCCTGTCACCATCCATTGCACCAAAACATCAGATGACCAGCATGAACAAGAAACAGAGACATGTAACTATACCATGGTTGAAAGGCAAATTTTTCTAGAAAACATTTGTCCAAGGGAAGGGGGAGAAGGGTGCTCCCCCTAATTGTAGAGCCACGCTGTTACGATTCAAAGAAACATCAGATACAGTCCAACAGGCGTGGGACTGCATCCATGCTGTATCTGGATACGAAAAAGATAAGTTTTCGGAAGCCCCAAATCTCGCTTGCCAGTAAAGGCACATGGGCCCCGCTGCCCCATTGGCCAGGAACCCAGCAAAGGACCCTTAAGGGATATAGGGACTTCTGGGACCCTTACTGAGCTCCACCAAGGGGTGGTGCCATCACACAGCTCCATCCTTCATGAGATGACTACAGACCTCCCTGTATTGGCAGCTCTGGAGATCGGGGGTCCCTAATGATGTCAACTTGAGACCGCCCAAGCACAAGTTAGAAATTTTTGCTCAGGTGCTGCAGACTCTTCCGGAGACTGGAGTGATGGGTAGCCGTCACCTCTCCGAATCCTGTACCCTGACCTCTGCCAACGCCTCTGCCTTAGGGACCTGGCAGATCCCTGGAGCGTGGCCCTCCTCTGGGACACTTGCCCATATACTTCTCTAATTTTCCTTGGGACACACATAAACAAATTTTCTTATGGCTCTCATTGACCACGGGAGCTCAAATTACAGTGCCTCCTGGGAACCCCTCCAATTATAAGCAAGGGCCACACTTTAGATTACAAGGCATAGTAGTCAGGGGAGTAGAAAGCATTCAACTTCCATTGAATGTCACTATTGAAACAATCTTTATTAGAAATCTTTTAGTGGTGGTAGCCCCTTTGGCCCTACCCTTTCCCGTTACAGCTATGGATGCCTTGATGTACTGCAACGCCATTTGGAACAAACCCAAATTCCTGGCCTTCCTGGTGGAAGCTGAAACTGGGAGCCCATAAGACTGCCACCTAAGACATTAAATATCCCCCAATAACATGTATGACAGGGGGCTGTGGGATTGCAGCCCATAATTCAGAATTTATGAAAAGAAGAAGTCATTAAACACACCATTTCTCCTTTTCAATTTCCCCATTTGGCTGCTATTAAAGCCTGCTATTAATGAGTGGTGACTTATAATCAACTACTGAAATATAAGTGCTGCTCCCCACTATTAAGGCTCCCATTTCCAACATTGTCCAGTTCATTAAGGATATCCAAAGGGCTCCAGGGAATTACTTTGCTGTGACAATCTAGCTGTTATGTTCTATTCAGTACCAGTTATTAAGGAGTCCCAGCTGCAGTCTACTTTTACTTCAGAAGGCACCCAGTATGTTTTAACCTGTCTGCCTACTGGCTATCTTAACAGCCCAGCTACTGCCCACAGTCTTTGCTGGCAAGACCTGGGGTCCCCTTGCACCGTCTGGCACTATACTGAGGTTCTAAGCCACAGCCCCTCAGGAGACTGGTGCACAAGGCCCTAACATGGTTGGTGACCCATCTATAACATACAGGTGGGCTATTTATTGCCCCACATAAAATTCAAGGGCTGTCCACAACTATTAAATTTCTGGGCATTAACTGATCCTCTAAAAGCCAGGAAATTCCTTTTGCAGCTAAACCTCAGCTGTTAACTATTCAGCCCCCCAACACACTATAGCAAGCCCAACACGTCTTACTTAGGTCTCCCCACACTTTGGAGGCAACGAATACCACACTTGTCCATCATTCTTAGACCCATTTATGCAGCCACGTACAAACCCTCCATAGTTTACTGGCCAAGAGCTAAACAATAAGCTTTATAGCAGGCACAAAGCTCAATTAGTCAAGCCCTCCCACTGGTTCCCCCTGGCTGCTCCTTCTGGGCTGAGAATGGACTATGTGTCCCGGACCCTTTGGACTAACACAGTTCCTCCTAGCTGCCTGTGGGCTTCTGCACCAGACGGCTGCTCTCTACACCACTACACCCCCTCAGAACCGATTTGGGAACTGGTTCCTTGGTCTTGGTCTTGGTTTTGTGTGCACTGATGCCAGAATTTGTTTGCGTCTTTTGCGTTTGGGTGTACAAAATGGGAAATACTCCATCAACCCTGAAGGAGAGCCCTTTGGGGCCTATAGTAGATAAATGGGTGTAACATAGCCCTGAGCCTATGACTAAGAAAGACATGTATACTATTGTAATAGGGTGTGGACCCAAAATATAGGATCACAAGGGCGGTAGCCCCTAAATGGCTCACTCAATTTTTATAGGATCTCGCAGTTAGAAGTGTTTTGCAAAACAGCAAGCTGCACCGGCAGTTGTTCCACCTGCCCACCCTCCCCCCATGCCGCCATCATATTCACCACCTCCTGTTTCCCCTACCCACGGGGATCAAATAGAAGTTTCTGTGTTAACCCCCAGAGGACAGGAGCCTGATTTAGTATCACCATCTAAGACTCCACAAGCCACCCAATTTGGACTGGGAGCCACATCCACAGCAGGGCAAGTTCCCTTGTGCGGACATCCTATAAGAGGCCAGGGGACTCCCTTGGCCTTGAGGCGTCCGATTCTAATTTCCCCACAGGAGCCCCGGGGAACTTTGACAGTGGGGAACGAGTTGATTGACTCTCCAATAGATACCACTCCCCAAACCCTCCCTGTTTATCTTAAGAGGCTTGTAAATATTAAACAAAGGGGAAACAAAGTCATCCTAGGAAAAACTTGCCTGTATCTTTGAGATGCAAATGTCCTTTCTGGTCTTCTCAGGAACTCTCATCTCTGCCATCTTTCTAAAATGCACCTTTTTGAAAGAGGGTAAAGTAATTTAGAAACTGACTTATCAAGGATAAATAAAAAACCTAAGTGTCTTTTCTGTAAAAATTCAGCCATCTAGACAAGTGAGTTGGATTTGTTCCATCTGCCAGAAACCTAATTTGAATCCAACCTCTTTTTCTAAACTGATGGGCTTCACATGGCTGTACCTGACTCAGTGCTGAAATTCTGAAATGACAACCATGACGTCTCTGTATGTTTGTGTCCTTGTATGTGTCTTTGTCTTTGGATAACATTGCTGAGGTTGATTTGTGGATGAGCTCTATTTAATTGGCTTAAAGAAAAGTAAGCACTTACACACCAAACTATTCTAAATACAAGAGAAACTGAGCTAAATGAGCTTCAGGTTCATGTGAACTGGGAAATAGTCAGTATTAATTAAGACCTGGTATTAACGTTCGTTTGTTGATCTAATTAATAGAGACATGCTGTTAGAGTCATCAACATTAAGTATAATACTTTTATTGTGCCTAGGTTTAATATAAGCTAAATAAAATCTTGTTATATCTGTTGCAAATTTGTCAGCAAGGAAATAACTTGATGTGAAGAAACTTTTAAGGAAAGAAAATGCAAATGAGGTAAAAGCTTTAGGTGAACTTTTTAAAATACTTATCTTTTAGGAAGGTCTATCTAAAATTAATCTCTCCAGATATTTGACCACTTGAAAGTCAGAATTGTGCTAAAGTAAGTGACAGAAGGTTTATGGAAAGTGGACCCTGAAAAAAAGAGTTCTGTACGTGGTCAGGACTAAGTTTAAAATAAGTTTAATTGAGTAAATACGTTTTAAAAGTAAGCTGGTGCACAACTTGAATTTCGCTTTTCTCTCTGTTAAGAAGACAAGGTTTCTTAAGATTTTGGACTGCCTTTGATACCAGATTTTAAGTTTTTCTACCTTTTAAGAGATCTGTTCTGTACTTGCCTTTGAAATCTTTTATTGTTACTTTGGCTAAGTGAATAACTATTGTTTCACAGTGACATGGCATCCTATCTGTTTTAAACCCTTTTCTTATTTTTTTGACAAAACTTCCCAAATCAAATTATAATGAAGTTCCTTTGACCTCTAGCTAACTTTGGGGTGCTTCAAAGGGCCCCTGAAACACCCCAAAGAGAGATATTAACTAATTAGGTTGAATGACACAGGAAGTGTTGTCAAATAAGCAATAAATCTTCTTAGGTTCTATTGTATGCCAAATGACACAGGTATTCTACAGATTATATGGAGTTCCTAAAATCTGGTATGTCCTGGTAAAATGTTACCAGTCAGAATTCTCTTTATTGTCTGAAAGTGTTGCATGTCACCGCAGTAACCACGTTACTTTCTCAATTGCACTGTAATCAGATTGAAACGTGCCTTCTTAAGTCTTTCACCATTGTACACAGTCATGGTTTCACTCTGATGCCTTTGCAAAAATGCTTCCTCTTCAAGAAGATTTATAGAAAGGACCTTTGCATAATAAATACAAGTTTCTGATTTTCAAACCATAAAGGTGAACTGGGTAAGAACTTGAAGAATTCTAATGGGAAACCTGATGGCTTCATAAAGCTGTTAACAAAAACGATTAGTTGCACATGCCTGGGTAAAAGGGTTATACTTATGGTTATAATTTTGGTTATAATTATGGTTATAATTTTTATGGTTTCTATCTGAAAAATGACTGTTTTAACTCTGTGTTTTCCAGGTGTAAGCAAAACGCTCCCCTTCAACTCATTATGATTTACAGTCATTTGTTAAATTATACCCTTGTAAGCAGAATTGAAACACTTATCTTTTTCTCTCTACCTGGGAGATCCTGCCAGTAGCATATGCTTGTCCCAAAGATTAAGCCATGCACGTCTAAGTACGCACTGCTGGTACACTGAAACAGCGGATGGCTCACTAAATCAGTTATGGTACCTCTGGTCGCTTGCTATTGCAATTGGATTACAAGTAGTTATACTGATCATTGTTCTTTGTTTCCAGATTGTTTGCTCTTTGTGTCTCCCTGCTGTACTGTGTCTTTGTTAACGTTACTAGCTGCATTACTTATATCCTGTCTACTTTATAAGACTGGCGTCTCTTACAGTACCCAGTATGGAACCAGGCCTCCAACAATACTTCAATGGCTAAACATCTTGAGAAAATAGACCACATTTATAACATGAAATAATTGTAATAGTGTGATTCTAGGTACAGGAGGAAGCAACAAGGGAAAATGTCTCCTGGATCATAATTAGATAGAGGATCCAGAAGATCTTTAATTAGCAATAGGGCCTAATCCAAAAACTAGCACCTGGAGTGGCATATCAAGAATTCTCCCCTGACCTGGGATGAGCCTCCCAGCGCCGTGGGACAAAATTTGATCCTGAAACGTCTCCCAAATATGGGTCAAAATCCTGACCAAGAGGAGAGGATCTGAGAAATGGAATATTTCCTGACACATCAGTCATTAGCGACTGCAGCCCCCCAACGTGAGCCGGTGAGCCCTGACGAAACTCAGGATATGAGAATATAGGACACAGGCCCCAGACAGCTGAGGTACATATCAAATGACTGATTTCAGTGAGCCCAGACCCTTGCATCTTCCCGTACATGGAAAAGTGCTGAATTCCTTAACTTGAGATGCTGCCTCCCAGGCTTGAAGCCCTCAAAATTCCCATCAAAGAGGTCGTAACTCTCAACTTTTAGGCTGAGAATATTTTTTTAAGGCTACAGGTGTAAAGGACACACTTTCCAGAGAGGAACAAAAAAACCAAAAACCCAGCGTTTGGAACACCGGCACCAATGGTGGACACTCCCGGAAAGATCCATCTGATGAAGCAATTAGAAGGGCCGTCACCCCCTTTTATCCACAAGACTGTGGAATGGACATTGACAGTAGGGAATTGTAACAGGGAAGAGCCAAATCGGACTCCACATGGGATCTGTTCCTTTTACTTTAACCTTTGCCTTCTGCTGCTTTTGTTCACTACAAGGATACTGTCTGTACCTGTACATAATGGCCAGCCTCGGGGAACCCTGTCCCTCTGTCTGAATGTTAAACCAAAGTGCCTTTGTTCAGGGAAACATATGGACTCCTTCCACCTGTGGATGGCTACAATTAAGAAGAAATTAACACATCTCCTCCCCGAGGCTGGCCATTCCAGGGGCTATTCGCACAACTTCTGGCCTTCTTACTTTACCTCCTCATCTCCTCCCCATCTCTGTATTATAAAAGAAACTGGCACCCAAACCCCGATAAGATGGTTATTTTGAGACTTTACTCTGCCATCTTCTCGGTCTGCTGGCTTTCTGAATAAAGTCATATTCCTTGCCTCAACACCTCATCTCCGATTTATGGCCTGTCGTGCGGCAAGCAGAGCAACCTTGGACTTGGTAACATCTTTACTCAGGACACGGTGTCACAAAACGGGACACTGTTTTCTGTTTGTTTTGTTTTTGTTTTGGGCCGCGCCATGTGGCTTGTGGGATCTTAGTTCCTCGACCAGACATCCAACCCGCGCTCCCTGCAGTGGAAGCTCGGAGTCCTCACCAATGGACTCCCAGGGAATTCCCATGGGACACTGTTACCTGGCAGTCACGGCCCTCACCTTTGTGAGGCAGAGGTAGTAGTGTAGCAGGACTGAGAACGGTGTGACGTTTAAAGATTAGGTGGTGAAAGCAGGATTTCACAGGAAGTTAATCCAGTGATACTTGCGGAGAAATGTTGTCAACTCAGCGTTAAGAAGACTGTGGACAAGGTGTGGAGTTTGCAAATAAACTTCATTTTCTAGAGTCAAATCTGCCAAGGCTTCCACTAAATTTGCAGTTGTGGCTATAACCTTAAGACACCTGAGACAGGCAAAAGCAACTGAATCAAGTTGTATGCTGTAACAGGCAATAGGCCTGTGTTTACTACCATGCTCACAGAGTTCTGCGCGGCCTGATTATGCCTTTCATGCACAAATAAAGGAAAAGGTTTTGAATAACCTAAAGTTAATCTATTAAGTAGAGATCTCTTTTCGAACTTAAAAGGGCTAATATACTTTGCCTCCAGTGGAGATCTCACCTTAAAGTATCCGGATCGGGCTTCCCTGGGGGCGCAGTGGTTGAGAGTCCGCCTGCCGATGCAGGGGATGCGGGTTCGTGCCCCGATCCGGGAAGATCCCACATGCCGCAGAGCGGCTGGGCCCGTGAGCCATGGCCACCGGGCCTGCGTGTCCGGAGCCTGTGCTCCGCAACGAGAGAGGCCACAACACTGAGAGGCCCGCGTACCGCAAAAACAAACAAACAAAAAAACACACCCAAAAACCTAGGTTGATGGATAAAGACGTGAAAGGAAGGGACTGTCATGCTCAACCTCGGTGCCGTGAATCAAAACAACAGTTTATAAACTGCCTAAAGAGGCACACGCCAATTGTGTTGCCACTGTGGGAGGTGGAAGGAACTTCCGGTTCTTGCCTACCTGCCAGAGCCCTCGTGGAATGTCCCCCCAGCGCACGCCACCCCACCCCGACCCACGTGCCCTCTGCCCCTCCCCCACCGCAGAACGGTTCAGCCCGCATTTTCCGGTTTACTTTCAAACGTGTCCCTCGTTGACTTGGATCCCGAGCGTTTGCTGAAGCAGGTCGCTCTCTGGCTCCTGGTCTTGACTTTTCTCATTGAGGCTACCAGGCAGCAGTAGTCCGTGCCCAAGCCTGCAGGATGGCTTCAATAGGAGGTAAGCCTATAGGCTGGGGGTGTGTTCTCAGAGACCCTGCCATCCTCACATCCTTCAGGTTCACACGTTACACTTAACTGTGGGCACCTAGTTGGACTGAAGTAGAGGGAGAAGAGAGCACTGGACGCACAAGGACATTTCACCTGGGGAGACTGGGGAGCCTGAAGAAACCTGAGACTGCCTTGGGGAGGAGGGGTCGTTGGAGGTGGATCCAGAGGAATTGCCCTGGCTATGGAGAAAGGATGGCAGCAGACAGTCTGATTCTTTCTAGAAGGGAGACAAGCCACTTTGAAACGTGTGTGTAAGGATGTGTGTGATGTCCTGGTGGTGACACAGGGAGGGTCATGAGGAAAGCCTAGAGCTGTATTGTGCTCCTCAGGCACCTGAAGCTTGCCTCACCATATCTTTCAAAGGGGTTTGAACAGGAGCATACTGTATCTCAGGGGGCCGTGGGGAGAGATGGTCTTGGTGAGAAAACTATTCAATGGGGCTGTGTGTGGCCACACCTGCAGTGAAGTGTCCTCTCCGAGAGCTAGGCAGGGGGTTACTCTAACTGCCGCAGCCCACACCTCGTCCACTCCTCCCAGCCCAGAGCTCACTTGTCAGTTCAGGTAACTGTTGCCTTGGATTCAACAGGGGATGGGCAACCATTACGAGTAACTTCAGCCAAGAGAGGGCTCAGGTTCCTGAGTTGCTCTGAATTGTTCTTCCTTTTGTGGAATGGCAGTACTTCAGACCTACTTCATCTTGTCCAGTATCTCATGGTGGACCCTCAGGCTGCCTTGAGAGGAAGAGTTTGTTCCTATTTCAGGTCACTCCTTCATGGACAGGGAACAGATGTGGAGTGGGGTTGTTTCGGGTGGAATGTCTATGAAGCCTGCTTCCTCTTTTAAAGGGGGAAGGAGTGTAGCCCAGGATCAGGAAGATGATCTTCTGTGTTACTATTAAACGTCCTATGACATCTGTTCTGGTGAGTTAGGTGCACCGTGGTGTGTACCTTGTTCTCCTGAACAGGGATGTGTTTCAGACAACTTGATCGCCATGGCATCTGGCTTATGCCTGCATCTCAGATTGTCTCTCCGTTATTGGGAGCTGGAAGGGGAAGGACCACAGGCAGTCTATACTCCCACGACCAATGTAACATGACAATTCCCTGGCCCTTGTTTAATCCTCTGCAGCCATCACTGGCTGTGAAATGACAGAATCTAAGGGACACGCGCCTACTTCTCAGACCACCCCAAGCCCCTAGGAACAGAACTCCTGACTGATGACAGTGACTCTGGGCACTGGGGAAGGGGTGGCAGGACCTGGCCCATGTTACGTATCTGCTGTGGGTTGTTCGGAGATGCAGGTGCTTTCTGGGCCAGTGTCATGGGTTTGTATCAGGATTCCATTAGAGATATTTTCCAGCATTTTGTTTTGTTTTGTGAGGCTAGGAAAGAAAGAGGGGATTTATACTGAGCATCAGGAAAAGGAGGACTGAGGAGGAGGTGGGGCCCTAATATTTTACACAGTGCCTGTCCACAAAGGGCCTTTGGGGGCCTAGAACTTACCTTGCAGAAGGCCCCACCTGCTAGTACGCCGGCTGAGGGGCATTTCTCACAGAGCAGATGTCCACACAGCTCCAGGTCTTGGGAGACAGCCTGTGAGGCTTAGGTGCCAGGGTGTGCCTTAGGGAGGCTCTCCAAGTGAGTGCTTGCTGAGGCAGTTTCTTCTCGGCAGGCAGGGGTCAGGGAGCTTGGTGGATGGGCGTGGGGTCACCAGTGGAATAATTCTCAACTGGAGGTCAGGGCATGAAAATCACTTGAAGACATTTGCATGCTGCAGTTTCCCTTGTCCAAGAGTCTCTCATCTGTGGAGATTTACACTCTGATGCCGCAGAAAGCCTCAGTCCCACTTGCCCATTCTCCTCCTCCATTCACTCCTTTCCTTTGCCTCAACAGCATCTGCAGTGCTGGGAACGGATGTCACCATGAACCCCGGTGCCTCCTTGTCTACTTTCATGGCAGTGTCCTTTCCTCCACCCATTCCTGGCGCCCAGCACTGGCCACCCTGGGAGCAGCACCTGCCACCTCTCATCACCCCCGCATTCCCTCCTGGCAGCAGCCTGCGGCTGCCAGCTTTCCCCAGGATGCCTTTGGTGGCTAATGGTGGCTGTGGCCCCAGTGCCCCTGGGGCTTGCAACTTCACTGTACAAGTCAGGTCACAAGGGAGGCCAGTGCAGGCCCCCCAGACTCAGACCTTTATCGTTCCTCAGGGCCCCCTCAACTGGAGCGCTCCAGGGTCCCTCAGCGGGAGTGCTGCATGTCCTGCACCCATATTCTTAGCAACCCCTGCGATGGAGACCATTGTGACTGCTCCAGCTGTTGGAGTTACTCAGGCTGGCAAGGGAGGCTGGACCCCAGGCTTTCCTCCTCAAGCTCCACCACCAGCTGCCCAGATGGCCCCTAACATTCGCCCAGTGAACTCTGGGCCATGGCCACATGGCACTTCCAGGGAGGGCAGCCTGGACACCAACCAGCACTATGCCTCGCAGGAGGACTGCTCTAACCACCAGAGCGTGTACAGTAACTTCCGACGGTGGCAGCGCCTCAAGCCACTGGCCCGGAGATACCTTCCCCAGAGTCCTGATGCAGAAGCTCTTTCCTGCTTTCTCATGTGAGTGAACGCTCAGGGGGTCATGAGCTTATCGGAGCTCTTAGATAAAGAGGAACTGGGGATGGACTCGCAGGTTAGGTTTCTAGGGATACTGGAAGCAAGGTGTGAAGGCGATGTCCACGCCACGAAAAGGCACACTGTCGGTCATACGGGCGAGCCTGCCAGTCCATGACATCATGACTGAAATGTGCCTTATCTCAACTGACCCCACCCCTCTGTGAGTCTAGCCAGCTTGCTCTTCCATGATTCTCCTGCTAATACGGCCTGAAGACTTGCAGTCAGAGAGGGTCGTGGTGTAAGTTGAGGAGCCAAGGAGTGGATGCCACACTCTCCTGTGCTGACGTCTCCTTTCATACAGCACTTGAGTGTACGTGGCCGGGGGAGGTCACTTCGGAGAAGGGGGAGGAGCGCGGGGCCCAGGAGAGCGCTTCATGCACGCCTCGACTTTGTTGATGTGGAGAATTCCACTAGGAACAGGGTGATGGTAGAGCTCTCCTAAGGGCATGGGCTCTCTCCCACTAGAGTTGTGAGCCTGGCAGGCATTTCCATCCTAAACCCGCGGTCCCTCGTAAAAAGGGGACAATCACACTTCACCTTCAGAGGACCGTGCAGAAGACTCCTTGGGCTAATCTATGAAGTGTGAGCAGATTGCCTGGCACATGCCACGCCTCATTGATGATGGTGATTTTTATTATGAAAAGGCAGCCTTGAAGAGGAAAAGAGCTCCCCAAGGCACAGTGTCCCAGCTCTAGCCTGGGAGTGGATGGTCATCCTCGAGTGAGTGTGAGGCGGTGACAGCCGTAGCCGGGAAGGCTTGTCTCTGCTCTCCCAGACACCTGCCTCTCACTCTCCTGTTGCTC
This sequence comes from Mesoplodon bidens, assembly GCF_964165515.1. Lineage (NCBI taxonomy): Eukaryota > Metazoa > Chordata > Mammalia > Artiodactyla > Ziphiidae > Mesoplodon > Mesoplodon bidens. The sequence continues at coordinate 43,886 of NW_027672121.1, forward strand.
AGTCATGCTGTGTTGAGTGATGTGTGGTCCACATTGGTGGGTGGGGTCAGGCAGGTGGGGGCTGGGCTGGGCACAGAGACTGACCCCGAGTGCTTACAGCCCAGCGCTTCGATCCCTGGCCCGCCTGAAGCCCACCATGACACTGGAGGAGGGACTGTGCAGGGCCGTGCAGGAATGGCAGCACATTAGCAACTCTGACGGGATGATCTACTACGAGATGGCGCAAAAGTGAGTCAGCGTCCTGGGCCCAGGGGCTGCGTGGAGGGTGAGGCGAGTGGGTGAGGGCAGGGTCTGGCCGTGGGGGTGCTCATCAGAGAGGACAAAGGAGAAGGGCTGTCGCTCGGAACGGGGGGCCCGCAGCCCAGAGGCCCTACAGTCCTCCAGAAACCCCTCCCTCACCTTGAGAGTTTGGGTCTTCTGTCCTTCCTCCACCACGAGCTCTGCCCTCCCCTGAGTTTGACCTACCCTTGCCCTCACATGAAGGTCTCAGGACGGGGCAGGGTGAAGCTGTGAGTCCAGTAGGGGTCCAACTCCGGCCATATGGGCTGGGCTGGGGAAAGAGCTCCACCCGCCAGCCTGCTGCTTCCTTAGTGGTGGCTGGCTGGCGGCCACTGACATAGATTTGGGACCCCCTCTCCTCACGAAAAGTGGCCTGAGTGGGTACCCTGGCATCCCTCAAGAGGCTGGGGAAGCCAGCTGTCATCAGCCCAAGGGTCTCTGGCCCTTCCAGTGTTTGCTCCACGGTAATCCCCTTGGCTTAAGAAACAAAACCAAACAAACAAGCACCTCTCAGAGGAAAGGAAGGCCTGTCCTCTAAGCTCAGCATCCACATCGTCCAGCCTCTCCTGAGCCCTGTCTCCAGGTCTACGTTCCAGAACTCTCAGTCCCAACCCAGGGTCCTGGATTTGGGCAAGGACCCCTGTGGGGAACACATGCCTGTTCCAGCCTCTGGCTGTCAGCCCTTCATGTGGCTCTGGATGGGGGGCATGTGGAGGGTGCCCCCTGGGTCAGCCACGTGTCCCGTTGACCTGGTTCAATGCAGCGACCTGGCTCTATGCTGTTGAATGCTCTCCAGTGCTGGTGAGGCAGGAAGGGTCCCAGATCTTGTATCAGTTCCAGGAGCAGCTCTCTGCTGTGGACAGCACCTCACAGGGCCTTGACAGCCCCAAGGCACATCCTCTCCCAATCCCTCATTCTTGGCTGCCTTTGTTGGGCTCCAGAACCCAGGCCATTTTCTCAGGATGGCCTGTGCCTCCGTCACACCCCAGGTTCATGCAATTTGAGGCAGAGGAGGAGATGCAGATCCAGCAGTTGCGGTGGATGCAGTGCGCGCAGGGCCTGCCTCCTCCAGCCCCACCGAAGCTGGATCCTCGGGGGCCCCCAGCCCCGAAAGTGGGCCTTCAGCCGGCCACCCAGGTTCCCACTGGAGTTGAACGCACAGGTAACAGGGGCCCAGGGTTGGCCACTCTTCCCATGTGGATCATTTTCCTTCAAGACAGGGGCATTGGTCTTTCAAGCAAAACAGCCACCGAGGCGGGGGGTGGGGGGTGGGGTCTCAGATGCCCTTTGTTACTACGGGGTATTGACTTGGTCAATCTTGTAACTTCTCTCACGCCTCCCTGTCAAAGGACTGCACACAAAGTCTGCCTAAGAAGTGGGCTTGATGGGGACACCCCTGGAAAATTGGAGGTTCCCCACTTCCTTATATGTGACTCTCTTAGATGCCCCCTTACCTCCCCCCTCCAACTGTGCATGAAGCTCCATGTGGTCCTGACCCCCCCACACCCACATCAATGTCCCCCAACAGTGCCCTCACCAGCGTGCGCTCGGTGGTCAGGAGGTGGACCGGGAGCCCCTCACCTTCCTTCCCTTCCTCCTGCTCTGCCGCAGCCTGTGCTCCCAGGATGTCCGGCCCCAGGGCCCAGCCCTCCCGCCCGAAGCCACACGGGTCCCAGCGACCCCCGGAGCCCAAGGCACCCGAGGACATTCCACCTGAGGCTGTGAGGGAGTATATGGATATCATGGAGGCGCTGGTGGGGCCCGTCCACTCAGCCACAGGCGACTCAGATGCAGAATGGGGAGAGGACGGAAATGAGCTGCAGCAGGAAGAGGACGGCACCTACTCGGACCCGGATCTCTTAAGCTATATCGACAAGCTGTGTTCCCAGGAGGACTTTGTCACCAAAGTAGGCTAGGCCTGGAGACTGGGGTCTGCAAGATGCCAGGGCATGGAACTCTCAGCACCCAAGATCTGGGTTCTGCTCAGGCCGTTGGGACTTAAGCTCAGCTCCTTGTTCCTGAGCCTGGTGTTAGGGGAGGTTTACGCAGATGTTTGTGTGTATATGTTTGTGTCTATCTGTGTGTATGCCTTTGTGTCTGTGTTTGTGCCTCTGTATATATGCTCTTTTGTGTGTGACTGTGTATGTGCATGTTTGCGTGTGTGTATGTGTGTGTGTGTGTGCGCGCTGACCATCCCCGCCTTGTGGAGGAGAGTGGGGTGGGTCTCTGCTTTTCACTTTCCCTCCTGGCCTTCTTGTCTCACAGGCCACTCCTGGCCGAGGATGCTCACAGCCTCTTCTTTCTGTTCTAGGTGGAGGCAGTCATTCACCCTGGATTCCTGGCAGATTTGCTTTCCCCAGACCCACAGCTGGATCTCTTGGCCCTAGAGAAGGAGCTGGAGCAGGAGGAAGGGCTCACCCCCGAAGAAGTGAGACAGGGGAGGGAGAGGGACACTCAGGGAGCCAGGGGACCCCACGGGAGGGGGACCCCAGGTGATCCAGGGGACAGGGGAATCCAGATGACCCAGGGGAGCCAGAGGAGGGAGGGATCCCCGGTAGAACAGGGGACACAAGGGACACTCAGGAAGACCAGGGCACAGAGGGACCCCAGTGAACAGGGGAGAGGTAGGGCCCCAGAACAGGAGGGCCACATAGCGCTGTCCATCCCTCCCCTGCCTGGGACACCTGGCATGGGGAAGGGCCCGTTCTGGGGTGGGTGCAGTGCAGGGTGAAAGGAAGGAGAGGATAGGGAGCCGGGAGGGGAGGGAAGGTCACAAAGCTGGGAATCAGTTGCAGGAGAATGGCCGGACTGCCACAGTGTCTGTATTTGGATTCGAGTCCTGGGGTCGCCCATCCCCTCCTCCCCCACAGGGCCATTGTCCCACTGCCCAGTGCTCCTCCTCTCACACGTGTGTGTGGAGCCGTCACTGTCCTCCTCCCTCCTACCAGCTGGTGCAGAAACGACTCCTGGCCTTGAAAGAGGACGACGGTGTGCGGGCAGCCCTGAGTCACAGTGCACCCGGAATGGCCTCAAGTCCTTCTGAGTCCGACGCCGGCCAAGGTGCCCAGAGGCACGACCAAGACCCCCATCTAGGGGTCAGTGATGAAGCCTGCCCACCAGAGATTGATTCTCAGGCTCTTCATAGGCTCATGCAAACAGACACTGCCCTGTGCAGGCCCGAAGTCTTTGTTCCCTCTGGAGGACGTCAGGAGTTCTCTATATTCCGGCCCGTACGGCTCTCCCCTCCCCAGGGTCAAAGGCGCACCGGCCCTCTACTGAGATCCAGGGATGCGTCTGTTCTCAGAAAGGCCTCTCCTCTTCGGGAGGCCCGAGTGCCCAGGGACGGGTCCAGTGAGAACGAGGAGGTGCTCCAAAGCGTCTTCATCATAGACTCTCAGCATATACTGGTGCCTTTCGGGATGTCCCTCAGTCCTGCGCATGTCTCAGCCCTGGCTTCCTCTGGAGGTTGGGGGGCCCAGAGTGCTCCCCAGTCCCCCTCCTCTCAGAGAAGAGGCCTCAGCCCAGCTCCACCAGCCGCTCCCAAGTCGAGGAAGCGGGCTCTGTGTGGACGCCCAGCCGCTGCTGAGAAGCTGCCCATCCCCGGGGCTGGCCTCGGCGTCTCTGGGAGGCCAGCCTTGGCTCTGGGGCTGGCTCGCCCCTCACAGCTGAGAAAGAGAAAGCGTGACCCGTTTGACACAAAGAAGCGTGGGAAGAGGAGGAAGAAGCACTGCAGCCAGTAGGGTTCAGCTGGGCCGGCCCTCCAGGGCGAGGCCCCAGGGCAGCCCCCTGGGGAGCCTAGGGGCTCCTCCTCCTCCTCCCAGTGCTGATCCTGGATGATGTGGGGGGAAGGGAGCGGGGCAGGACCACCAGGGTGGGGAGGGGGAGCGGGATTGTGGGGGGGTTAGGGAGGTGGGGGAGGTGGGTGTGGCCAGGTGTGGGTGGGAGCAGGACCTTTGGAGTGATGTATGTAAATTGTGAACCAAGATCGTTTTCGTGGGAAATGCTCTCAGGCCACTGTCATCTTGTTGGTGTTGAGCTGCTCCACAGAGAGCGATCCTGAGAGGAAGGAAGGATGAGGGAGGTCACAGGAGCTCTGGGTCTACAGGTGGCCACACCTTTCCTCCACATAGACAAGGACTCCTCAGGCTGCCCCTGGGAACGCACAGCTCTCACTTTCCCCAGGGACCCCCTCATCAGCCCCTTCTCTAACGCCTGCTTGGCTAGGGCCCTTCTGGGGCATCTGTACCGTCTTCTGCATCCCTGAACCTTCTGGGGAGGCAGAGCTGCTCTTGTGCCTTTCAGCCCTCTGGACACTCACCAGTTTCTAGGATGGAGCCTGGAGACGGCCCTTGTCATTATGGAGCTTCTCTCTGCTTTCCTCATGTGGCCAGACGACGGCGCTGGGATGACCCTCCGCTCATCCAGGGTTTCCTGTGTGGGTGGCCTGACCAGAGACGAAAAGTCTTGGCCATGGGGACGGGACTGTCTGCCTCATCGTAGCGGGAGCATCCTCTAGTTCCACTGGGATTATTGCAATGTGGAGAGTGGTGGAGGCAGCTACCTCTTCATCCCAATGAGGATGCAACAAGGGGAATGGGTGTGGGGAGATTCATGGGGCACCCGTTAAAGGTGTGTATAAGGGAAAGGACAGTCGGGCCCCTTTGTGGAACTTGTGGGATCTCTGTGCAGCAGCATCTCGTTCAACTGAGGGAGGAGGACCCATGTGGCTGTGGCCGTGGGGACTGGCGTCCGGGGCCTCCGGGTCTGCAAAGACACCCCAGAGCTACTGTCCCTTCCCTTTGCACCCATGGCTGGACGTGTGTGTGCACTGGTATCAACACTGGTTTGTATCCCCATAGGAAACAGGTCCTCCTAACAAACTATGACCACGTTTCACAAGAACAGCTTGCTCACAGGGGCGGCAGGGGGTGGGAGAGGTGTCTGTGGCCCCAGATCTGAGTGGGAGCTGGGATCCATGCTGAGGAGTGTGGAGGCCTCCGTCACCGTCCTGTGGGTGTCGGCAGAGGCTTCGAATCATCAGAGCAGGGGAAATGACCCCCTCATTAGAGTGAGATGAGCAAACAATGAGGGGCAGGGGGTAGACCCCTGCTGTCTCCCAGAAGTGCCTCCCCTCCCAGTCCGCTTAGCCTCTGTCACAGCCTGTGCTGGCCCACCTCTGAAGCCCCTTCCTCCTAAAGCACTGAGATGCTCTGATCTTTTATGGACCTGCCCTGGGCCTCACCCCCCCTTCCCTGCTGGCCAAAGGCTCTTCTCCTGCTTCCGACTTCTGATTCCTTCCCCAGGACCCAGGCAGGTGTTAGGACAACAGACATTCCCTGAACATGACCCCTACACCACCAGCATGCAAAACTGGGGCCGCAGGCTTCCACAGGTGGCATGACTCTCTGCTGGACCCTGCAAAGAGCTTGGAGAAGAAAGGGGCTCATGTCTCTCCACCTCCACAGAATCTGTAGGTCAGCCTCACAGGTCCCCCTCTGTCCAGGTGGGCAGCACATATGTGCTCCCAGCCCTCCTTGACCCTTTGTGAAAGAAAGTTTTTGCAGCTTAGTAGTCTGATATTAGGCAAGGTGTCTCAGGGCTTGTTCCTTTTGAAGCCCTACAGGAGAATCTGTTTCCTCTCCCTTTCTGTCTTCTAGAGGCTGCCTGCATTCCTTGGAATTAGTCCCTTCTTCCACCTTCAAAGTGCATCACTTTAATCTCTGCTTCCCTCATCACATGGTCTCTCCAACTCTGACTCTTCCTGTGTCCCTCCTATACAGCTCTTTGTGTTTATATATAGCCCACCCAGAAAATTTAGGATAATCTCTTCATCTCAAGATTTTTTACTTAGTCACAGCTGCAAAGTCCATTTTTCCATACAAGGTAACGTTCACATATTGTCATAGGAGGGGTTAAACACGGACGTTTTGGGGGAACCAGAATTTACCCTACTAGAAGAAATCCACAAGAATACCTACCATCAGAATCCACATGAATAACAGACTATGACCAAGTGGCGTTTATTCCAGGGATGCAAGCCTTGTTCAATGGTAACCACTCACCAGTGTAATCTACCAGATTGAGTCTAAAGAGGAAACACGTACTGTTACACCAGTTAACACAGAACAGACACTGAACGAGATTCAACGCCCCTTCATATTAAAAGTGCTCAGACAACTAGGAATAGAAGGGCACTACCTCAACCTAATAAAGAGCCTCTACAGAAAACCTACTTCTAACATCACATGAAATGGTGAAAGAATGAATGCTTTTCCCTGAGTTCAAAAACTAGGTTAGAAGGTCCACTCTTATCTTAGTTTTCAACTTAGTACTTTAGATTCTAGTTACTGTAGTACAGCAAGAAAAGGAAAAAAGAGGCATACATATTAGAAAAGAAGAAATATAACTGTCATTCTTTACAGATGACATAATTCTCTACATAGAAAATTCCAAGGAAGGTATAAGTAGACTCATAATAAATTATAATAGCTTGCTTTAGCAGGATCTCAGAATATAAAATCAATACATAAACATTAATACACAACATTGATCATATTTCCATATACTAGTAACAAACTGAACGACTGAAAACCAAAATTTAAAACATATTAAATAGGTTCCAGTTCAAGATGGCAACATAGGAAGATCCTGAACCCACCTCCTCCCACAAACACACCAAAGCTACAGCTACATATGGAAAAATTTCCTCTGAAGAAAACTAAAAGATGGTGGAGCAACCCCTTCACATCAGGAAAACCAGAGGGAAACCACATCAAAACAGGTCGGAAAGGCTGAGACACAATTTTGCCATAAACCCCATCCTTGGTGTGGAGACACACAATTAGGAAGGAACTCAAAACCTGGAGCTTCTTCCTGAGAGGTGAAGGGTATGGACCCCACATTGGGCACTCCAAATTTTAAGGCTGGCACCTGAGAGATAGACCCTCAAAACATCTGACTTTGAAGACCAACAAGCCACATCCCATGAGACCCACAGGGCTGTGGTGAACTGAGGAACAGCTCTTAAAGGGCCTGTGCACAGACTCACCTGTCCCAGGGCCAAGTGTAGAAGCAGCCCTTTGAAAAGCACTCTGACTTTTTGGGAAAGAGACTCACTTCCCAATTTTAAAGCATTAATCTGAGGAACAGGGGCCTGCTGGAATACTCCCCAGGGACAGAGGCTGGCGGGTGCCATCTTCCTGCTCTCTCTTTGCCTTGATAAAACTGAAAGGTGCCATCCTTTTTCCCCTTTTTCCTTTCCTGCAGGTGACAGCTTTGTGCTCCAGCCAGCTGGCTCCTTCTTCCCTGCTCTTCCACTGTCTTGCTATATATATATATTTTTTTTCTTCTTTTCTTTTTTTTCTTTTCCCTCTTTCCCTTTATTCAAATGGTGTCATCTTTGCACTCTTCCCACCGCCTCACTCAGCCAGTAAGCATCATCTTCACACTTTCCTTCTGATGTGCTCCAGAGAGCCAGAATCTCCAAGACAGGAGATCCCATTTTTGTGGCCTCCACTCAGGGGATGCTCCTTGGTCACCTGGCTCTGGAGGCCAGGAGGGATTTCTTTTCTGGGTCCCATGGGACTGTAACAATTGGAGAGACAGTTCTTGGCAGGATACCACCCCCAGGATGTACCACTACACATCAGACTGAGACACAGCCCCAGCCTTTACAAGAAAAAGGCCTATGTGCTAGTAGGGACAAGACTTAAGAGCAGGCTTCAGGTTCAGCACACATCTAGAGGCTATGGATGTGCTCTCGGGGAAGGTAGGCTGGGGGTGCCATCTCTCCACCCTCACTCTGCCTTACTACAGTTCACTGGTATCTCCCAGAATGGAGCTTGTACACTTATGTGAAGCACTGTTTTCTTGTGACTGCTCCCCAGGGAACACCTTCAGATTGCTTGCTTCTGGGGCGCAGCAGGGCTTCCACTTGCAATCTCACAAGACTAAATACATTTGCATTCTTTAAAAGCTGTTACCAAGTTTTCTGGCTTCCTATCAACCTGAATCTAGGTGCTGCCTGAGATCCTCCACTTTGGGTTGCTCATTTGTCTTGGCACACCCTCAACTGCTGGGATGGTGTGCCAGGTCTATTAAAAATAAACTGCTTAGACAATCACAAAGGTTTGAGAGGCAACCAAGAGTAGACGGGGTTAAATGACAAGGTTCATCTGTCACACAGCTCTTCAAGACTGGGAGATGTGGCTATTTCACTTAATGCATAGAAACCAACACAGAGAGTCAAGCAAAATGAAGAAAGGGAGGACTATACTCCAAAAAAAGAACAAAATAAAACCTCAGGAAAAAAATCTTAATGAAATGAACATAAGTAATTTACTTGATAAAGAGTTCAAAGTTATGGTCATAAAAATGCTCACTGAACTCAGAAGGAAAATGGATGAAAACAGTGAGAACTTCAACGAAGAAATAGAAGATATAAGAAAGTTCCAAATAGAAGTCACGGAACTGGAGAATGCAATAACTGAACTTAGAAATACAGTAGATGAAGCACAAGAAAGAATAGGTGAACTCAAAGACAGGTCAGAGGAACTCATCCAATCAGAGAATAAGGAAGAAAAAAGAATGAAAATAATGAATATAGCTTAAGGGATTTATGGCACATCAAATGGAATAAAGTTCACCTTATAGGAACTCCAGAAGGAGAAGAGAAAAGGGGGCAGAAAACATTTGTAGAAATAATATCTGAAAACTTTTCCTAACCTGGGGAAAGAAACAGACATCCAGATACAGGAAGCCCAGAGAGCTCCAAAGCAGATCAACCTAAAGAGATCCATACCAAGAAATATTAAAATTAAAATGTCAACGTTAAAGATAACAAGGGAATCTTAAAATCACCAAGAGAAATACAACTTGTTATATAACTTGTTATATACAACTTGTTATACAACTTGTTATATAACATCAACCTAAAAAGCTTCTACACAGAAAAATAAACAATCAACAAAATGAAAGGGCAAGCTACAGAATGGGAGAAAATATTTGCAAATCATGTACGTGATAAGGTGTTAATATCCAAAATATATAAGGAACTCATACAATGGCTATATCTATATCTATATCTATATATAGATATAGATAGATATAGATTTTCAAACAATTCAATTAAAACTTGGGCAGAAGAACTGAATAAAAAATTTTCCAATGAAGACATCCAGATCACCAACAGGTTCATGAAAAGATGCTCTACATCACTAATCACCAGGGAAATGCAAATCAAAACTACAACGAGATATCACCTCAAAGAGACTAAGAGGTAACAAATGTTGACAAGGATGCAGAAAAGGAAACCCTTGTGCACTGTTGGTGGGAATGTAAATTGGTACAGCCGCTATGGTAAACAATATGGAGTCTCCTCAAAAAATTAAAAAGAAAACTACCATACATTAGCAATCCTGCTTTGGGTATATATATGTCCAAAGAAAATGAAATCACTATTTCAAAGAGATATCTGCACTCGCACGTTCATTGCAGCATTATTCACAATTGCCGAGAGATGGAAACAACCAAAGTGTCCATACATGGATAAATGGATATAGAAGATATGGTAGGTACATAGATGGAATATTATTCAGCCATGAAAAAGAAGAAAATCCTGCCACTTGCAACAACATTTATGGATCCTTGGGGCATTATGATGAGTGAAATAAGTCAGAGAGAGAAAAATAAATACTGTATGATGTAACTAAATTGTAGACTCTAAAACAGCCAAACCCAGAGAAACAGACAATAGAATGGTTGTTGCTAGGGGTTGGGGTTGGGGGAAATGGGGAGATGTTGACCAAAGGGTAAAATATCCAGTTAGCACATGAATTTCTGGGAATCTAATCTACAGCATGGTGATTGCAGTTAACAGAACTGTATTATATACTTCAAAGTTGCTAAGAGAGATCTTAAATGTTCTCACCAAAAAAAATGGTATTTATGCGAGGTAACGGAGGTGTGTTAACTAGCTCCGCTGTGGTAATCATTTCACAACATGTAACATACCAACAGGTTGTACACCTTAAACTTACACAATGCTATATGTCAATTACATCTCAATAAAGTTAGAAAAAATACAGAAAACAGACTGTTGCATAACATTCAAGCAAAAATACTAGTTTGGGACTGCTTTTTCTTGAATTTAGTCATTGTTCCTTCTTGAATCTGTTTTCTATCACATGATAGCAGACTCATACAGGCAGCTTACTTCTGATCAGGCGCAGCCAAAAAGAAGCAACTGATGGTATATGGAAGTTTAGGGATAAGCTATGAGATTTCTCCCTTTCTTCCTCTACTTTGTGAAGATTCTCCAGCAGCAACTGTGTAACTTCCACGGCTCCAACTCCAATGAGACAGAACTGCTATGGTCTGACATTGATGATCATTTAACCTGGCCCTGGACGCCTTTACAACCTTCTCCTTAACTTTGCCTTTCCAGCATAGGGGTACAAGTAAATTCCTATTCCTACTAATCACTCCATTATCTAGGTGGCCCTTCTTTACTTCTCAGAAGTTTCATCACTGGTGTTCTTAATACCCTGTATTAAATTTATTTGCAAAGACTTGAAACAATTTCTATTTTATTTGTTATGGGCAAATACAGTCTAATAAAATTTCCAAATCTTAAAAAAATTAGAAGACACATGAAATCTCAAAATGGGGAAATGTTAGCCACGTGTAGGAAGAAAATGTACTAATATTATTGGAGGAGAGAATTCAGGAATTGGAAGATAACACTAATGAGTTTGGAAGGTATAAGACTGTGGAGAAGTTTGAATGGTGGGCTTCATGCCACAGGAAATAGGGAGTGATTCAAAGTTCTATAAAGATTGTGCTCACTTCAGCAGCACATATACAAAGTTTTATAAGATTAATCTGAAAGTGGTAGGCAGTTTGGAGTATGTGATGGAGTGATGTCAAAGAAAAATTGCACCAGATGGTTAAACAGGCAAGGAGTACTTTACTCAAGACGATTCTGTAATAGGGGAGAGACACTGAACTCCGTTCTGCTGAAACAAAAGGCATGGAAGTTTTTAGATGCCAGGATGAGCTGTAGGAAAAATAGTAGAGGATGCTGGGGAAGAGGTTGGTCAATATAATTAGACCATCTCTGTTTGCTTTGGCTCTTATCAAAGTTAGGCTCCTATACTCCCCACAGAGACTGGGAACTAGGGGCAATACCTTTCTTGAAGGTTGTATTTCAAAGAGCTGACTCCCAGGTCCTTGAGAAAGACATTTCTGGGTTGGAAAATTATCAAGTGACTAGGAGAAAATTTACATCTCAAAGGGGCAGAGAAAGAATTTATAATTTCAAGCTTCTTAAAGTAAATGTTTTCAGAAAAGGGAGGTTAGGGGCCTATGGTAAAGAAAAATCCTGTCTGAAGTTTAGCCAAACTGAGGGACACATTAAGGCCATCTTGATCAGTAGTTAAAATTAGCATTACCTTCAGGAAGGTTATTTTATAAAGAAAAGCAATGCTTTAGGAACTTTCTCAGAAGAATCAAAAGTAACTGTCTGCTAGTTAGATACAGGTCAGGAATAATGAGAAAGGGCAGTTACAAAGTAAACTCAACTAATGTTCTCTGTGTTGTAGCTTTAATAAAGATGAAATAAGTAGAAAAAAAATAATCCATTGGTACACGGTGAGAGCCAATTGGATGGACTGCCCAATTAGAAATACTTCTTTATTTTCTAGTCATTATCAGTCAAGGATTAACAAACCTACTTTTATTAGATATACTTCTGTCTAGGGATTGAGAAATATCAATTATTTAAACTTAATCACTACTTTATTTCTGTGAGATTTTTAAAAATATACTTTGGGGAAAAGTAATGGAAGAGTGATATAGCACTAAAACATTCAAGTGAATGACATAATAAGATCCTATCTTTCTCAATTTAAGGAGAAAAAAAGGGAGGGCAAAAGAAATGGGCAGAAAGTAAGTTTACCAACCAGTCATTGTGTCAAGTGTTTTCATATATTTATCTAATTTAATACTCACAAAACAATGAGACATAAGGAAGATATTTATCCCATTCCATAGATGAAACTCTATTTACAAAGTAATATATCAACCATTTGTAGAGCTGACCCTTGAATTTAAGGCCTTACGTCTGTGGAAATGCAAGAGCCAAACCCTGCTAATACAAGGTGCTTAGAAGAGGTAGACTTCAGTGAGCAGGAAACTCAGAGCATGCGTGAACTGATGACAAGTTTTGCTGATCTAGCAGCTTTGTGAGATTTGTCTAGATTCAAAGGCCCTTGCTCTACTAAACCATCAAATTAGAGGTGGTCTCCTTCTGAAACAACCAATTTGCAGAGCTATTCAGACTTTGGGTCATGGTATTTTTTCAAGGATTAACTATTATCACTGGCTTTTCAAATTTTAACTTTAGAAAGTCCTTGCTTTTGTTGGAAGCAATGTTACATTTTGATGCAGTTGTTTGCAGGGATGAAACTTGGTCGCCCTCTGGAGGCTATTCTCAGGTCCGACTAGCATACCTTAATTTTGAGAAAGAAGTCAGGTCTTAACAATTTAACAAGTCATTTTAAATGTGTGGAAATTATGTATATACATTATACTTTTTTAGAAGTTACAAAACATTGAGTTCAAATGCTCAAAATATTTTAAAATGCTGAATTAAACGATTTATGGCATAGCATGTTTTGAATTCCTGTTCTCCCTTTGGAAATGGAGATGGTCATCATTCTCCTTTTATCATGCAATATCTATACTGGGACTAAAACCGTTATTTTTTCCTCCCCTATTATAGGAACACATGGGCAATTAGTTCTATAAAATGAATAATAAAACATATGACACAATACTATACACTCAATTACTACCAAGATCTTCCATTTTAAGTTTTAAAAAAAAATCTCTAAATTTCCAATTAAAAAATTTTTTTTTCTTTCTCTCAGAGACAAAACATCAGAGCTTACAAGAACCCTTAATAACAGAATGGCTCAAAGGATAAAAATGTTTTGCTCCCTAGTTCATTCTTGTTCAGTTTTCTTGTAGAAGGTGTATTATACCAGTTAGTGTAAATTATACAAGCAAAGTTCTTGCCATATATTGGTGGCAGCTTTTCTACATAAAGTAAGCAGTTAAGGGGCTTCCCTGGTGGCGCAGTGGTTAAGAATCCACCTGCCAATGCAGGGGACACGGGTTCCAGCCCTGGTTCCCGAAGATCCCACATGCCGCCGAGCAACTAAGCCCATGTGCTGCTACTGAGCCTGCGCTCTAGAGTCCGTGTGCCACAACTATTGAGCCTGCGCTCTAGAGCCCATGCGCCACAACTACTGAAGCCCGCACACCTAGAGCCCATGCTCCGCAACGAGAAGCCACCGTGATGAGAAGCCCGCACACTGCAACAAAGAGTAGCCCCCACTCTCCGCAACTAGAGAAAGCTCGCGTGCAGCAACGAAGACCCAACACAGAGCCAAAAATAATAAATAAATAATTTTTTTTTAAAAAAGTAAGCAGTTATGAGCTGCTATAAACCTACTGTTTCTTTACTTGATTTAAATGAATTTAATTCTTTAAATAACTGAGCAAGTAGAGAATTTAGACTCAGCCATTATTAGAGGTACCTTATACAACCAAAGTGGTATAAAAACCCTGTAACATGAAAGTGTTGTGGAGGTCCTTCTGGTCTTCTGAGACCGGGACACCTGTACCTTTATGTCCCATTTATAAATGCTCCTCTATAATGTTTGGGATGCTGAAATATTTGATGAGATAGATACCTCATGCCTATTACATGCCTTCCCTATATCTCTCTCAACTACATCCCTCTAATGAGTTGGTGCAGCTCCAAGGCTCTATCCAGTAACAAGGTAGTGTCAGGCAGTGCTTGTTGTACTCACTGGTTTTTAATCCTCCAACTGCCTTGTAATCTCCTCCTTCACACCTTGAGGCTTAGAAATGGCATATTTCCTGAGGAAGAGGTTTCTAGGGAGTCCTGTATACTTGCTTGAAATGGGGACAGGAGGATGGAGGAACAGAAGGGAAGATATACGGAAGATGAACGGATTTTTTTTAATATAAATTTTTCTGCCATAAAAACTATAGGTACCAAGCAAAGCAATCAGGGAAATATATATTCATGCATTAATTTACCACTTACAACGATGAGTAGATAGAGGACATTAGATAGATTAAGGAAGTATCTAGGAGGTAAAATGGATAAGATTGATAATGGATAGGATATAGTGGCTGATGCGAGAGGTTGAACTCAAGGATTATTGTTAGGTGCCTGGTTTATACAACTGGGTGAATGGTGTCACTACACACTAAGACAAATGAAAATGAAGGAGGAGAGATTCGGCAGTTTAGGGAGACCATGAGTATTTAGCTTTATGTATATTTTAAATGAACAGATTTAGATGTTAATTAGGCAACTGGATTTACAGAATTCAGATTAGAGGTCTCAGGTACACAAATGTCCAAACTTGATGGAGTTGGTAACTGAAGCTGTGTGTTTCTGTGAAATCATATTATGAGTTCCAGAGTGAGAGGACATAATGGCCTAAAACTGAATTTTGAAGAATTTCAACATTTAATGTCTGAGGAGAAGGATACGTACCTGCAAAGAAGATAGAGAATGAACTGCCGCAGAGATGAGAAGAAAACCAGAGGAGTTTTTGGGTCAAGGAAAATCAAGTCTCAAAGACAGAAGCAAATCCTACTTACAGGTCAAGTAACTAGGAGATAAAATTTTCACATCGCATCCATGGATTTGGAAATAGTTTATGAAGTACCTTTTTATTGGAGTAATAAAAGATGGATTCTATTGGGAGTGGGTTGAAGCATGAGAAGGAAGTCATAAAGTGAAGGTATCAAATATAGATAAACATTTTTAAACAGCTTTATGGAGGTATAACTGATGCACAAAAAATGGCACATGCTTAATGTATACTATTTGATGAGTTTGGACATATGCATAAACCCATGAGACAATTAACACAATCAAGGTAATAGACATATCTGTCCCCTCCAAAAGCTTCCTTGTGTCCCATTTTTTCTGTGTGTGGTAAGAACACTTAACATGAAATTGACCCTCTTAACTAATTTTAAGTGCTTAACACTATTGTTAACTATAGACACTATTTGTACAGCAGATTTCTCAAATTTATTCATCTTGTATAACTGAAAATTCATACCTGTTGAACAACAGCTCCCCATTTCTCCCTTTCCCCAGCCCTTGGCAACCAACATTCTATTCTCTGCTTCCATGAGTCTGATTATTTTAGATACCTCATATAAATGGAATTATGCAGTATTTGTCCTTCTGTGACTGGCTTATTTACGTAGCGTATTGTCCTCCAGGTTCATCCCTGTTGCCACAATGGTAGAACCCCCTTCTTCTTTTAAAGTTGAAAATATTCCATTGTAAATATATACTACATGCTTTGAACCATTCATCTGTTGATGAACATTTTGGGAAAAGCTTCTTGACACTGATCTTGGCAATGATTTATTGGCTATGACACCAAAAGCACAGACCACAGAAGCAAAAATAGACAAGTAGAACTACATCAAAATAAAAAGCTCCTGCACAGCAAAGGAAACAACCAACAGAATGGAAAGGTAACCAATGGAATGGGAGAAAATATGTGCAAATCATATATCTGGTAAGGGGTAAATATCCAAAATTTATAAGGAATTCCCACAACTAAGTAGCAAATAAACCAAATAACTCCATCAAGAAATGGGCAAAGAACTTGAATATACATTTTCCAAAGAACACATATGAACGGCCAAAATGTATATGAAAAGGTACTCAGCATCGCTAATCATCAGGGCAATGCAAATCAAAATCACAAAGAGATATCACCTCACACCTGTTAGGATGCTTAGTTTCAAAAATATAAAGGTAACAAGTACTGGGGAGAATATGGAGAAATTGGATCTCTTGTACACTGTTGGTGGGAATACAAAATGGTATATAGTCACTATGGAAAACAGTATGGAGGCTTCTCGAAAAATTAAAAATAGAACTATCATATGATTTAGCAATCCCACTTCTGAATGGATATATGTATATATATATATGTATATATATATGTGTGTGTGTGTGTATATATATGTATAAGAGAACTGAAATCAGGATCTCAAAAAGATTGCACTCTCATGTTCATTGAAGCATTATTCACAATTGCCAAGATACAGAAAAACATTTTCAAGAATTATCTTAAAAACTGTGCCTTTGAAGAAGAGATAGTGTGGTAATTAGTAACAGAAGTCAGGTGGAGAAAGGTGAGTTTGCTTTTGCTTTTCTTTTTTGCTTTACTCTTCTTTATTATTTTTCCCAATTTGGAAGATTTTAGAATGTTTAAAAAAGATAGTGGAGGGCTTCCCTGGTGGCACAGTGGTTGAGAGGCTGCCTGCCGATGCAGGGGACACGGGTTCGTGCCCCGGTCTGGGAAGATCCCACATGCCGCGGAGCAGCTGGGCCCGTGAGCCATGGCTGTTGAGCCTGTGCGTCCGGAGCCTGTGCTCCGCAACGGGAGAGGCCACAACAGTGAGAGGCCCATGTAACGCAAAAAAAAAAAAAAAAAGATAGTGGAAAAGATCCAGATTAGAGAAGGTATTGAACAAAATAAGGATCCTTAGAGAGTGCAAGGTGATGCAATCCAAATCAGGAGTAAGGGAATTGGGTTTAGTAGGAATAGAGCTTCTGTTCTGTTAAATTACCAAAGGAGATAAAGATGGTAGCAGATGTAGTAACTCTATTATGTTAATTAACAGGAAAGTTCTAATGTTTTTTCTTTTCTTTTCTGTGAATTAAGAGATTATCTCCTGATATTATAGCAAATGGTGGGGACATGCCATTTAAGAATAGTGCAATAGCTGAATCACTTTGTTATACAGCAGAAACTAACACAACATTGTCACGCAATCATACTCCAATAGAGATTAAAAAAAAAAAAAGAATAGTGCAGAAAGAGAGAACAAAGTGTAAAGAGTGGGAAATGATGGGTCCAGATTAATGTAGCAGAATTAAAGGGCAATATTAAAGGACCTTTTAGGTTAGTGATCATGAATTTATAAAGGAAACAATCTAAACTATTATACACTTTACTTGGGAAGACTTTGAAAGCTGGAGATCAAGAAAACAGAAAGCAATGGTTTGGGTTGATCCAGCATAATTAAAAGACACTGGAACAGGGCTAGGGACAAACACACTAGTAGATAATGGACATTGGAATGTAAGAGAGTAAGGGGAGATACAAAGGTAGTATCAGGAGAAAGCAAGGGAGTAAACAGACTTGCGTCAAAGTACTATCATAGTGGTGGGGTATTTGAACAAGTGAACTGGAATGTGAGAAGTTACTGTAAAGGGATGGCATATTTGTGTGAATAATTTTTAAAGACTATTTCTCTTTTTCCAGCTCTGATTTTTATTTTAGAGGACTGACTCCTGAAAACTCGGTTTCCCAGGATTCACTGACAACTAGCTTCCAATTAATTTTGAGTAAAGGAAGGACTGGTGAGAGTTTGGAGGAAGGGGATAGGGGAGAACCCAGAATGCCCTCTTTCTTTGAGTTGTACATACAACTGAGGCTTCGTCTCCCTCATGCGTCCAATTCCTGCTCAAGGGCTTCTCCCTCCATGTTCCCAGCACCCACCAGCAGTCTCTACATTCATTCCAGTTCTGCTTAGGGGATTCAGTCTTTCCAAACTCTAGGTTGCCTTCCTATTTCATTTGACTCCAGCTTTTATAACTTTTGAAACAAGCTCCTTTTATTAAAATCTACTTTCTAAACTTCCTGAAGCAGATTTCCTGTCCTGCATGAGTAATCCCAGGAAAAAGATGCTCAAG